>NC_061092.1:30148997-30247175 GCF_015104395.2 Macrobrachium nipponense | reverse complement strand
AAGACGTAGGTTGCTTTTTCTGTACACCTTCGTCTTCAACGACACATATGTTGTTTCTCCTTAGCTGAGAATCAACTACTATACTATGAGATATCTTGCCATCAGGGACCTCGTCTCTAGAAGGCAATTGACTTTCGCCTGTTGGGCACATGCCTTAAGAGAATCATCACCTCGCCTTCTGGCATCGGTGACGAACAAATTATTTGTTTAGTCTCTTGGCATAACCCTTTTAAGGCGAAGGTCACGTGACTTACTCGGGCGCTTGGACAACTTGCCTCCTACCGAACGCAGTCAGTCGGCAGCTGTCAGAGCGCCCAAGTCAGTTACGAACTTCGCTGTGGACTTAGTTCGGTTGTTCCATAACAGTCTTTTCTTCGTCCTAACGCTGCTTGTCACAGTACCCATACCATCGACACCCACCATTGAGTGTCGTGTCCTATCCACTACCGAGAAGAACTTCACTGCATGGGGATAGGAGAATGTGAGACACTTCGCTGCAGACGGATAGACCAGTATGGGTACAGGCACATCACCGAAGTCGAGAAGAGGGATAGGTCATACGACCATTCCCTCCCTTCTTTTCCTCTGAGGTAATTGCATGACTTTTCCTGCGAAGTCAAGCATCCAGGGGATGGGGATTCGTGACGCTCGATTTCGTACCGACTTCGTAGCGAAGACTCAGAACCCTTCGGTTCCTGACGATCGGTTAGAGTCCTTCACAATCCCCTCCCTAATGGACTTCACCTGCCTTCGATGCGAAGGAGATGCTGCTTTGTCCTGTGAAAGCGCGACCGCGCTTTCTGAACAAACTCGACATCCCAGGCTGAGTTTGAAGACTCTTCGTCAGCACCAAGATGACCTAGAAGTACACTCCTCGAGTTACACAAGAACTTCTCCGTGGCGCAGGTACTGAAGGCAGGGTCTGGTACAACCAGACCACTGGCACCTCCTCCTTACCTTTTGGATATTGCCCACAGGTCCTTGGATCGTTTTCCTTGGGACCCGTGGTGGCTGCTCAACACGTTGTGTAGCTAACCCAGACCTCTAGCAGCTGAACAGCATCGAGTCTGGTGTGACTGTAAGAATAGATAAGTGAATGAGAGAGTGACTGGCTTCTCCTTATCTTTTTCTCCCCCTCCCCCTCTACCTGTGGGTAGAGGGATACGGTCATCACCTTGCTGGATAAGGACGAGATGCCGGTGAGCTACTCGACAGAGCCCCATCCTATCCCTTTCACTAGGGATGGGAGCGAATATCCACCACTTCCTCCTACAAGGGGGGGGAAGTGGATGCCAACAGAGAGGACAAACCATAACTTTATGTTGCCTCTTGCAAATAGGACTTGTTCTTGTTTGCTGGTACGAAGAGATACGCTTGCCTCTCTCTTAGTACTTGGTCCAGAGGTCTGACCATTGATCCTGCGGTGCACACCCCGATCAATCGGACAGAGGCTTGGATCCCTCCCTCGCTCTTACGACCAGGGAGGCATTCCAAGGTTGGGCGAACACCAGTCTGTTCACAAAAGACTCAGATTCCTCCCACCAAGAAGTGAGTCTTCCTATTGTAAAAGGACCGAAGGTTTGTATGCCGTGTCGGAACAAATGACAATTGTTCCGATACGTAATACAAACCCTCGGTCCTTTAACAATAGGAAGGTAACTAGCGGCAGCTGGGACGGTCGTAAGCTTCGAACAAGGGGAGAACGGTAGTTAACTGCTTGTCCGATCCGTGGCGCGCGCCCGCTGCGCCCCGAGAGGTGAAGAATCACTTTTGCTTTCGCCGCGGGTGTGAAGGAGTGTTCGTCATCGCTCTCTGCCCGCTTCATCGGTCGTTATGCTTTGTTTATATTATGTTTTCTACTAATGGTTTGGTTTGACTTGAAAATGACAACTGTAAGTACACTGTTTTCATTTTCATTACTTAATTATGAATCAACATGGAGCTATCGCCGTAGAGACGGCGATTTCCGCTCTTTTCATGAATTGAACCCTTGAATTTATTGTCTCGGTGCCGAGGGGCGGGCGCACTCCGCGCCGAGTCATGTATTTTGGGCGAAAGTGTGTAATTGAAAGATGTAGGTACTCTTTTTCATTATATTTTTGCCCTGTGCGTTCGTTGCCGAGAGCTTGATTGCGCTCGGCAAGAGCCTCTTATTTTGTATGAATAGAATGCAATGAAAGTGGATTCGCAATGCAGTTTTCTTTTCATTTTCATTTATTAATTGCATCAAATTTAATTTTGGATCAATTTCCGCTCTTACCCGGGAATTAATCCTTACGATTTATTGCTGTGAAAGTGAAAATAGCAAGTGCAGTATTGTTCATTTTCATATATATTTATGATAGCATCATATTATGGATCAAGTTTTCCGCTCTTACCGGGAATTGATTTTTCCCTCTTTAAGTTCTATGAACTGAATCGCAAGTGCAGTATTCTGTTTCATTTTCATATTACTTTTCATGCTGTGCGGGGGTAGGGGAAGCGAAGGTCTGCCAGGAAGTCGTCGGAAAGCTCTCCCGCGACTCCCTTGGTATCCGATTCTTCGTCTTCTTTCCTGCCCCCCCGACCTCAGCTTCCTCGTATTTTGTTTTTGGGGTCTTCCTTCCGTTCGGGGTGGGGCATGTCTCCCCCCCCGTGCGTGAGGGACCCCTCTTACTAATCTGTCTGTGCTACCGCAGGTGCTACAGCCCGTGGGAGACGACCTTGGACAGGTATGGACCACTGCGGCTGCAGGGCGTGCCTAGCATCCACGATCTGCTGCAGAGTCTAGCGAGGTCTGGGGCGGTGACCTTGGAGTGGTCTCCACTACAACCTTCACGGCCGATTATGCTGCTTCCCCCGCTGGTCTACACTCCCCAGCTGTGTCGGTGACGCCGTCTGCCGCTTCTAGGGCCGGTCGCCGCCGTACCGAGGAGGGTATGCCGCCGCCGCCTGTGTTTCTTCGTGTTGCCTGCCCCAGACTTCCGCTGTTCCAGCAGCTCGCCCCTGGACCGGCCGCCAGTACCACGCTGGCTGCCGATGATTCTACGAGGCGATGGCTGGGCCTGCCGTACCTGTCGCTGATGTGGTTCCCGCTACTGGCTTGGCTGTCCCTTCTGTGTTTACCGCTGCCGCTGTTCCTGCCGCTCCTGAGCTGGTTGCTGTTCCTGTCGCTCCTGGTTCCTGCGCCGTCCATGCGGGTCCTGCCCATGGTGTGTCTTTCCCAGTCCCAGGTCCTTCCGGACAGGTGCAGTCAGGCCGTGTTGCTTCGGCAATAGGCCCGACTCCGGCCTGGATGGAGGACCTGACGACTGTCCTGCGTGAAGCTGACGAAGAAGAGGAAGGTGTCATCTTCGTCTTCGTCTGTTGCTGCCTCTTCCCCTTCGACTTCTAAGGCCCATAAGCCGAAGAAGAAGAAGGCTGCCTCCCCCCCTAAGAAGTCTCCTTCGGGAACTTCTAAGGGCCCGTCCCACCTCGGTGGGACGGGGGGTCCTTCTGCTGGTCCTCCTGCTCCTTCGGGAGTGGGGACCCGTCTCCCCTTCCGCCTAAGGAAGATAGATAGACGGGGACCATAGGAGTATCGGTTAGCTCTGGTACTTCCTCGCCTGGTGCTAGCGGCGATGCCGTACGCAGGTTCCGGCTCGGTCTCTCGTTCGCGGGGAGATCCCGAGTGTACGCTCTCCCTCGGGAGACCGTGCAGCCAAAGTTTCGGCGCCAGAGTTCGCTCGGCGCCAAGACCACGGCACGGAGCAGAAGGCTGGCGAGAACCGCTCAGGTGACTCTCGCCAGGCCAGCGGCCGCTCTCGCAGCGACCAGCTGGTAACCGGGTTTTGTTATTCCCCCTAAGAAGACTCCTTCGGGAACTTCGAAGGGCTCGTCACATTCCGGTGTGACGGGGGGGTTTCTTCTGCTGGTCCTCCTGTTCCTTCGGGAACGGGGTCCCGTCTCCCCTTCTGAGAAGAAGAAGAAGACGGGGACCAAGGGTGTGCTGGCTACCGCTGGTACACCCTCGCCTGGTCTTGGCAGCTCTGCTGCTAAAGCCAGGTACCGGCTCGGTTTCTCGTCCGCGAGAAGTTCCGAGTGTACGATCTCCTTTCGGGTGACCGTGCAGCCAAAGTTAAGACGCCTGAGTTCGCTCAGCGTCATGACCGAGGCACGGAGCAGAAGACTGTCGAGAGCCGCTCAGGTGACTCTCGCCAGGCCAGCGGCCGCTCTCGCAGCGACCAGCCGGTACCTCGGGTGGACGTGACGGTCTCTGACCGGCCACGGGTTGAGGCTGGGAAGAGGTCCCCCAGGGTCCCCCTCGACCGACGGTACCAGCCTCGGCTGGTACCAGCGGTTTGACGTGCCGCGATGGACGCTCACGACGGCTCACCGCGAAAGCGAGCTCTGCAGGTCACCTGACCGCCGCTCCCACAGGGACCGGGCGGATACGGTGACCAGCAGCAGCTCGTCTGACTCAGCTGGACCGGGGTCGCGTGCTCAGTCGGGCCGCTCGCCACAGGTGAGCGGCACGGCCAGGCCTGCAGATCGATCCCCACCGCGGGTTGGTGATCGGCTGCAGCCCCCCACGTACACTGGTCCTGCCAGCGAGCGGGGGGGGAGCGTCAGGTCTGTCTCTCCACTACCTTCAACTTCCTCGGGCTACACCGGGAAGAGCGAGGTAGCTAGGAGTGATCGTGAGAGGTGCGCCGCTCACGATCCCGTCACGACGCCGCACGTGCCACGTATGGTCTTAGGACCAACCAGGACGTACGCGCAAGTGATTGGAGGCGACCGTCAGGGAGAGGGGGTAGCGTCAGTTCTGTCTCTCCGATACCTTCAACTTCCTCGGCATACGCCGGGAGAGCTAGGTATATAGGAGTGATCGTGAGAGATGCGCCGCTCACGATCCCGTCACGACGCCGCAACGTGCCAGGTTGGTCTTAGGACCAACCAGGACGTACGCGCAAGTGATTGGAGGCAACTGTCAGGGATCTGTTGCTGGTCCTTCTTCTGAAGGAGGAGGGTCCTGGGAGCTGCTCTTGTTGGAGGGACTGGACGGTCCTACTCCTCAAGACGCTGTAACTTCCGAGATTCAGAGTAACTTTACCCAGGTTATTGCACTGATTCGTCAGCACAACGAACCGGGAAAGGATCGCCGCTCCCACCAGCAGAGCCCATGTCTCTGCTCGAGTCGTTTTGGGGCCCGAGAGGGAACCCAAACCGACGGTGGGTATGCCGCGATCGGAGCTTGCCGATTCTGTCTTGAACCAGAGTCTCTCGTCTCCGGACAAGAAGGCTCTCTCAGTTCTGGCCGGTCGATCAAGCTACTTCCACCTCCTCTACTGCGGACAGCGGGCGTTTCTACCGTGTCTTCGGACACCGTATTTAAATACTCCTTCGTCCTCCTGAGAGGTTTCGACCTCGACGAGGACTGGAATGAGTCGGAGGACGGTATCGGCTCTCTCCTGTCAGGTGTCGATCAGCCCCACCCAGACGACGTTCACAGTGGCGGCAGACCCTTACCTACAGTGAGAGTTCGTAACCCTCCTCGGGAAAACGTTTTTCTCCTGACGATACGTTTTCCCAGACTCTGAGAGGCCATCGCCGCAAGGCGATGGCTGCTCCTACTCTTCTCCAACTGCTAGTTCCACTGGGAGGCGAGCGAGTATCCAATTCCTCCCCCATTCTCTCCTTACGGCTACGAGGGAAAGGGGAAGGATCCTACAGAGATTTCTCTGTAGGATCCCACGTTGGGGACTGCGCTACCAGGGGGGACCTTCGGTCTACCTGACGTAAGCCCCGGTCGTTGAGGAGGGATCCTGCCCCATTCTCGATTTCTACGGGAATCGAGAGGACCACCAGCCGATATCGTTTGACGAATTCGGTGGGGGTTTCGCAGACTGCTTAGAATTCTACGGAATTTCTAGCGCATTCAGTGTTAGAGTTTCTTACGATCTCCAAACACATAGGCGAGACCACGGTCCAAAGTGAGCGAGACGAGAATCCCGATATGTTACACGATAATCGGGAACCTCGCCTATGCTCGAATTCCTGGAATTTCTAGCATTAGGAAGAAGACTGCTGCTGAAAGAAGACTATCTCACAGTAGGCGACCAACCTGGAATAGAGAAGAACGGACGGGAATATCCAGTTTGGCTGGAACTATCGTCTTAGTATTCTGTTCACCATTGAAGCTTTCCTCCTTCGAGGAAGACTTCTCCTTCACTCTCTTTAATAGAGAACAAAGGTGGTCGATCTCCAATCCTTATTTTGTTTTCTTGAAGGAAAGAATTTAGGATGGAGATCGTTGTTCAGAATCCTACAAATATACTACGTATATTAACCTCGCGACATGATTCTGCTAAGCAGTTGAATGGTCCGAGGGGTAGGCGCATATCCTGGTTATTCTACGGATTGCGACTTAGACGAAAAGTATTCTAATTGAAATGCAACCCGGGTTGCCTGCAACCTCCCAGGAGTTTCCAGTTTCAATTTATATACTTATGGTGTTGTCACAACAACACCATTTAAGCTTTTTATATTTACCGAAATTCGTTTCGCTTAAATATAATTGCTCGAGCATATCTTTTTATGCTCGGTGGTTCTAGCCGAACGCATTCCTTCGTGGAAAGGAATTACTTGGCAACTCAGGATGACGAGTCAGCGACAGCTACTGCGTATTGAATTGCCCGAGGCATTTCAGTATCAGCTGCCGCTTTGAGATAGACGGTTGTTTATGTCTTTCTCACCTGCTTTGATTGAATAACAACCGTATCTCTGCCCAACAATCACGGACTTAAGTCTCTGATTAACGGGGATTCTCGCATACATGAATGACCATCTACTGCTGTGAAACGCTAGTATTCATCGTCTTCGGTATTGCGAGAATTTTAAACAGAGATATCTATTCGACTCTCATCTTTCTGTTTAACCGCACGGTAACAGAATTCTGTAATAGTCTGCTGCATCGTATCCCGATAATGCGAATGATTTTTGCGGAATCTGAGTTTGTCCTCAAAATATCCTGTATTCGGAGGTGTACAATTGTTCATTGTTCACCCCGGATTAGCAGATGTATTGAAAGACATCGCCTACTCCCACACCTGCCAGCTCTACTTCCAAACGTTCAGCCCATGAGAAGCAGTTCTTCAAAGCGGCTCTCCCCTGTGTTCATTACTGAAGAACGCCCCGCTTTCATTGCACAACGGACAGCAATGAAATGGCGGTTAGCGTTTTCAGTCATTTGTAAGCACAGGTTTAGAATCTTGAGATTCCTTCTCTCGATTCAGCTGGAAGACGTAGGTTGCATTCATTGCCTACCTTCGTCTTCAACGTCACATAGTGTTGTTTCTCCTTAAGCTGAGATTCAACGTCTATGAGATTTTCTTGCCATCAGGGACCTTGGTCTTTTGAAGGCAATTGACTTTCGCCTTTTGAGCTTATGCATTAAGAGAATCATCGCCGCGCCGTCCGGCATCGGTGACTAACAAATATTTTATTTGTTGGTCTCTCAGCATAACTCTTTAAAGGGTGAAGGTCACGTGACTTACCCGGATGCTTGGACAACTTGCCTCTACTGATTCCGAACCAGTCAGTCGGCAGCTGTCAGAGCGCCCGAGTCAGTTACGAACTATGCTGTGGACTTAGTTCGGTTGTTCCAGAGCAATCATTACTTCGTCTTAATAGCTTGTCAGTATGAGTACTGTACATAACCAAAGTCGAGAAGAGGGATAGGTCATACGACTATTCCCTTCTTTTCGTCTTAGGTAACTGCATGACTTCTCTTGAGAAGTCAAGCACAAAGGGATGGGGATTTGTGACGCTCGATTTCGTACCGATCTTCGTAGCGAAGACTCAGAACCCTTCGGTAACTGACGATTGGTTCGAGTCCTTCACAATACCCTCCCTAATGGACTTCCCCGCCTCCGATACGAAGGCTATGCTGCTTTGTCCTGTGAAGGTGCGACGGAGCTGTCTGAAGAAACTCGACACCCAGGATGAGTGTGGACGCCTCTTCATCATTCTCTCGCGTTCCGCAAGAACTTCTCCGTGGCGCAGGTAATGAAGGCAGGCGCCTGGTCCAACCGGACCGCATGCACTCCTTCTACCTTCAGGATATTGCCCACAGTTCCTTGGATCTTTTTTCCTTTGGGAACCGTGGTGGTTGTCAACACGTTGTGTAGTTAACCCAGACCCTCGCAGGCTGAACAGCATCGAGTCCTGGTGTGACCGTAAAAGAATGGATGAGGAATGAGAGTGTGACTGGCTCCTCTTCCCATCTTTTTCTTCCCTCTACCTTTGGGTAGAGGACACGGTCGTCACCCTGCTGGGTAAGGACAAGATGCAGGTGAGCTACTCAATAGAGCACCATCCTATCCCTTTCAGTAGGGATAGGAGTAAATATCCACCACTTCCTCCAACAAGGGGGAGGAAGTGGATGCCAAATTGAGACAAACCCATCATTTTATGATTGTCTCTTGCAAACAGGAACAAGTTCTTGCTTGCTGGTACGAAGAGATACGCTTGCCTCTCTCTTAGTACTTGGCCCAGAGGTCTGACCATTGATCCTGCGGTGCACCACCCGATCAATCGGACAGAGGTTTGGATCCCTCCCTTGCTCTTACGACCAGGGAGGCACTCCAGGGTTTGGACGAACCCCAGTCTGTTCACCAAAAAGACTCAGATTCCTCCCACCAAGAAGTGAGTCTTCCTATTGTTAAAGGACCGAGGGTTTGTATTACGTATCGGAACAAATGACAATTTGTCGAAAATTGCATTTTTCCTAACTATACAAACCTGAGGTCCTTTACATATAGTCCCACCTCATGCCACCCCTCACTCTGCAACTTTTTGCATGGGCCTAAAGCAAAAGTGATTCTTCACCTCTCGGGCGGGCGGGCGCGCGCACGATCGGACAAGCAGTTAACTACCGTTCTCCCCTTGTTCGAAGCTTACGACCGTCCCAGCTGCCGCTAGTTACCTTCCTATTGTTAAAGGACCTCAGGTTTGTATAGTTAGGAAAAATGCAATTTTCGACAAATTGTCATTTTGTCCAAAATTGCATTTTTCCTAACTATACAAACCTGAGGTCCTTTTACACGTAGTCCCACCTCATGCCACCCCTCACTCTGCAGTTTTTGCTTGGGCCAAAAGCAAAAGTGATTTGTTTACCTCCCAGTCGCGCGCGCGCGCCTGTCGGACAAGCAGTTAACTACCGAACCCCTTGTTCGAAAGCTTACGACCTATCCAGCTGCCGCTAGTACCTTCCTATTGTAAAAGGACCTCAGGTTTGTATAGTTAGGAAAAATGCAATTTTGGACAAATTGTCATTTTGTGTTTTTTTGTTTTGTTTGTTTTTGTCAATTGTCCTGCGTGTATTTTGTTGTGTAAAGAAGAATGTGTGACTGAGGGTGGGTTTGGCTGCTGGAGTGATTAAATTAATGTGGGGAGGGTTTTGCCACTTGTTTTTTCTGGCTTGTGATCCCGCCACAACGTACATTCTGGCTTGTGATCCCACCACAGCGTACATTATTTCTTGTACCATGTACAATAATACACCTTATTTACAGGTATGTAGTGCATATTAGTAGTATATATGTAGTTTAAGTTAGATATTGAATGGTCCAAATTGTTGTATTTCATTGTTTATTGGTCAATTTAGCTTTTATCATAAAATTTATTGGGGTGTTTTTATAGGGCTTGGAACGAATTAGGCAATTTACATGTAAAATGTGGTTCAAGATACGAAGAAATCGGGTTACGAAGGCCGCTTCGGAACAGATTAATTTCGTATCCTCAACTACTACTGTATTAACCAGCCCTGTTGAAAGTTACAAAATTTCAGCTTGCTGATCTGGCTAGACAGCTGATAAGACCTCATCAGAGTGAAGAATTTGCTACTCGAACTGGTCAGACAGCTGATAAGGCCTTTTCACTTTATTTTTTGCTGACATGTACTTCTTTCCTTCATCTCAGCTTAATCCATAGCCCGGGTTGCTATTATTAATGAACCTCTTCCATCTGTTTCTGTCTTGACTTGTTTCATAATTGGTTAGGCAGGTGTTGGGTGAATGTCCTTTTTGGCTGCAACCATGCAAATATAGCAAGGCTTGGGATCAGCTCTAGTTTTTTTTGCAATATACATAGTAATAACAATTATGATAACTCAGATCCCTCAGATAATATGGAGGTTATGTAAAACTTTTCTGTCTCCATTTAGCTAGTCAAATTTAGGAACCATAATTCTGAGGAAGATATGTGATTACTTGCAGGAATTCTATTTCATTTGTATAATTTTTCAGTTAAATTTACGATAGAAAATATTTTGGAAAATTAATACACTTAAAATTAGCATTAAGTAATCAATAGAGGCTCAATGACATGAGCATATTCCCTGACATCTTGCAGAATTGTTGTCCAAACACTGCAATTGAATAGTCAGTGGTTTTTTATGTACATTGTTCGTATGAAGTTAGTGTCTTTAATGTGGTGTTACATAAGCAAAAACAGGTTTGAATTGCATTTTGTTTGAAATTAGAAAAAATATACTATATGTAATCTTGTGCTACGTTTGTTTGCAAGTTACTCAGAGGAACGATGAAATATGCTAGTGGGAAAATGCTTCAAGTCTTGGTTGGGTTTGGTTTCCTTCTTCTTCTGGAATCCTGCTACGGGTTTTCTGAGCATGAATTTTCTTTTCAGGATGTCCACATACACAGTTAACAGAGGGAAATGTGAACCAGCGCTTAGAAACTGTTGAACAGAGGCTGCTTTTACTTGATTTTTTGTTAGCGGAGTTAATGGCTGCTCGAATGATATCTGCAGCAAAGCCTGATCAGGGAATGACTGTAGAAATGGTAAGATTCATGACTTAATATATTACTTCTTGTATATAGGACAGGTAATGCAAGTAATCTATAAATACACTGTGCAGTTTGCGAATTGTTATGCTAATTTTTATAGTTTTTTTTATCTGATAATTATAGTAGTGTACCAAAATATTTTATAGAGATATAACTACCCAGCTTTTTACAGCGTGAAAGTGATCATGCTCGGGAACTGAAGAACATGTTGATTGTCCTTGGATTTCCAAAGCCACCTGCAAATATTACTCCACAGCAGCTGTTTGCTAAAGTTGATCAAAAGGTAAGGTGCCTTGTATTATTTTTCTAATTTTAGATATAATTTTTTTTTCCCCAGTTATAAAGTACCTCAATACTGTTTTGTAACTATGGTATGTTAATGTTCGTGTTGTCCAAGTGCAGTATCAAATCATAGGAGCTGATGACAAAATGCTTGATGAGGATTCCAGTTACTTAGTGACTGATAATATAGAAGGGATTGTTTTAAAAAGGTACATAAAGTAATCGAGTCAAAATTTGTCCTGTTGAAAACCTGCAATATAGGTAGTGTTCTAGTCACGATAATTAGTCTTATGATAATCCGATTTTACGATGGGGTTAGCAATATTTTGAAAATATTTTAAAATTTTGCTTGCAACGGGTGCAAGGAGCAGTGTACAGTACTATCAGGCAGCATGAGAGACCAAATTACAATATCCTAACATCTTTACCTCCATATCTTTATCCTATCTTCTAGTTAAATAAGTTCAAAGAAAGTAAAAGAGAAACCACTTGTTGCTAAGCCCAACCGAATCGGATAACGACAACATCCGCTTTGCTCGTATTTCAACCATCGTACGATGGTAAACAATTACCATAGGTATGGTATAAATGACTATGTAGAATTGGACTGATATATTTTTATGTAATAATTTTATTTGCTATGGATAAAAGATTGGCAAGGAAATATACTGTTAAGTTTTGTACATGAACTTCCCTGCCAGATATATACTTAGCTTAGGTCTCTGACGTCACGACAGAAAATTCAAAACTCACGGCACACGCTACAGGTAGGTCAGGTGATCTACCTTACCCGCCGCTGGGAGGCGGGTGTAAGAACCAGTCCCCCTTTCTTGTCAGATTATTTTCTGTCGCCGGCTGGACAACACCTGTTGTTCAGTCCTTACGATAGTTAAAATTCGTTCTCGTTGCCGACGATTTGGATTTTGGTGAAGTACCCTTTGTTTGTTGGCTTGGCATACGCTTTGTTCCGACACGGCATACAAACCTTCGGTCCTTTTACAATAGGAAGGTACTAGCGGCAGCTGGATAGGTCGTAAGCTTTCGAACAAGGGGTTCGGTAGTTAACTGCTTGTCCGACAGGCGCGCGCGCGCGACTGGGAGGTAAACAAATCACTTTTGCTTTCGGCCTGCTGGCGTGTGGACGTGTATCATCGCTCTCTGCCCGCTTCATCGTCGTTTGCTTTCGCATGATTGTGTTTTTCTTTTTCTAATTATCTAGTGAAACTGAATTGTAAGTACAATCATTTCATTGAATTCTTTGTGAATTAAGGATCTTGGTGTCACCACGCCCTCCGATTACCCGAGTGCCGGGACTGAAGGGCGTAAGTGCGGGAATTCATTTTCAAGAATGTCCTCGTAGTTGTATGCTCGGTGCCGAGGGCGGGAGCACTCGCTCCGAGCGTAGATTGGGTTGGAAATGTGTAGATGAAAATCGTAAGTAAGTGCTCTTTTCATTTATATTTTTTTGACCTGTATGCCCGTTGCCGAACGAATGCGCTCGGCACGGAAACTTATTTAGTATGGAAGTGGAATCGCAAGTACAGTATTCTTTTTCATTTTCATATATTATTTGATGTAGCAATACTCATTTTGGATCAGTTTCCGAGCTTACCCGGAAATTGACCTCCTTCCCCCTTTTATTTTGAATGAAGTGAAATCGCAAGTGCAGTTCTTTTTCATTTCATTTTTTATTGAGATTGCATTGTTTACTGGGATCAATGTTTCTGCTATTCCAGGGAATTGATCCTTCCCCTTTTTATTTGTATGAAGTGAAATCGCAAACACAGTAGTCTTTTCATTTTTCATATATTTTTGATTGCATCAATTCATTATGGATCAAGGTTTCCAGAAACCTTGATCCATAAAGGTAAGGAATTGATCCTTTCACCCTTGCGCTCGGTAACCTAGGGTGCTCAAATGCGCTCGATCCGAGCCCTTCTTCATTGTGAAGTGCAATCGTATGCCAAGATGCATTTTCATTTTATTATCCCTTATTTAAATTGATTGCGTCAATCTTTATTTGGTTCAAATTCCGCTCAGTCAGGGAATTGATCCTTATGCCCTTGCATTCTGGGGCACGATTGCTCTCGGGCTCTTATATTGTTGTTGGGTACATGGGTACTGTGCGGGGTGGGGTGAACGAACCCGAACCCCCCCGCTCAGCTCCCACAGTGGCCCTTCCCCTTGGGGGGGGGGAGGTTATCGGCATTCTTCTCCTCGCCCGATCCGTCGAGCGCTGGGGAGGGCGCTCGGTGCCCGATGTACAATTGTATTAGGGGTCTTCCACTCGTTCGGAGAGGGCTCATCCACCCCCCGCGCGAGGGGACTTCCCCCCCCACTCTAATCGCTACTACTGTTATTTCCGCAGGTGCTACTGCCACGAGGGTGGACCTTGGTGAGGTATGGGCGTCCTTCCATTGCAGGGCGTGCTAGTGTCAGGGGCTGCGGTTCTATGTCTGGGCCTACTCGCGGTACCCATGGAGTGGTGACCACGCAACCAGGTGACGACGTCCCTCCTCACCTGGTGTACTCGCCACCCTCACGTGGTAACAGTCTTGCCTACAGCCGCTGTGAAGTGCCGTTCGCCGCTACCGAGAGGGGGCGTGCCGCCGCCGCTCGTGGTTGCCGCGCTGCAGCGACCACACTTCCGCTGCCCTAGAGCTCGCCCCTGGACCTGCCGCCAGTACCAGGATGTTGCTGGCTGCTGCTCACTTCCTGTGTTTCCGGTGCTGCCTGCCGTACCTGCCGATTCTGGGCTGACTGTCCATGCAGTTGCTGCGCTGGCTGTCCCTGTCGTTGCTGCGCTGGCTGTCCCTGCCGTTGCTGCGCTGGCTGTCCCTACCGATGCTGTGCTGGCTGTGCCTGCTGTTCCTGAGATGCCCATACCTGCTGATGTCGTCCTGTTCGTGGTGGTACTACCCCAGACTTTGGTCTGTCTGTACAGGGTGCGTCCGGGCCCTGTGGCTTCGGCTACACAGCCCTGGCTCCGCCCGCCCTGGATAGCAGATCTTATGTCTGTCCTGAGGAAGCTGACGAGAAGAGGAGGAGGTGTCGTCGTCGTCGTCTTCATCTTCTTCATCGTCGTCGGCTGCCGCCTCTTCCCCTTCGACTTCTAAGGCTTCACAGCCGAGGAAGAAGAAGGTTGCCTCCTCCCTCCCTAGAAGTCTCCCTCGGGAGCTTCTCGGGTACCCGTTCTTCCACCTCGGTGGACGGGAGGGTTCCTTGCCGCTGGTCCTCCTGCTCCTTCGGGAGCGGGGCCCGTCTCTTCTTCCGCAAGGAAGACGACTACGGGGACCAGAGGGTACCGGCTAACAACCGGTACTTGTCCTCGCCTGGTGTCAGTGGTTCTGCCACTGCATCAGGGTCCGTCTCGGCCTCTCAAGTCGTTCGCGGGAGGTACCGAGTGTACGGTCGCCTACAGCGACCGTGCAGCCAGGAACCAGACCTCTGAGTCCGCTCAGCGTCAGGTTCACGGCACGGGGCGGAAGACTGGTGACAGCCGCTTATGCGACTCTCACCAGACCAGCTCTCACTCTCGCGGCGAACAGCTGGCTACCCGGGGTACGTGACGGTCCACGACCGACCACGGGCTGAGGCTGGGAAGAGGTCCTCCCGTTCGCCGGTGCCAGCCACGGCTGGAACCAGCGACGTGACGTGCCGTGAGGACAAGCACCGGTCTCACTGTGACAGTGGAGCCTGCAGGTCGCCTGACCGTCGCTCTCACAGAAAGCGAACGGGTACGGCAACCAGCACCAGCTCTTCTGATACTCGAGATCGGGGCCGCTGTGCTCAGTCCAGCCGTTCTCCACAGGAGACGGTTCGACCAGGCCTGCAGATCGATCGCCACCGCGGGTTGACGATCGCCTGCAGCCCTCAAAGCCTGCTGGTGCTGCCAGCGAGCAATGAGGGAGCGTCAGGTCTGCCTCTCCCGTACCTTCAACCTCCTCGGGTTACACGGGAGGAGCGAGGTATTGAGGAGTGATCGTGAGGGGTGCGCCCCTCATGATCACACCACAAACGCCCTACGTGCCAGGCACGGTTCTGGGACCGGCCAGGACGTATGCGCAAGTGGATGGGGAAGACCGAGAGGGCTGTCGCTGTTCCTTCTTAGGAGGAAGGTTCTCGGAAATGCTCTTGTTCGAAGGGCTTAACGGTCCCACTCTGCAAGATGCTGTGACTTCCGAGATCCAGAGGGACTTTGTCGAGGTTACGGCGCTGATTCGTCAGCACAATGATCTCGGGGAAGGATCACCGCTCCCACCAGCAGAGCCACGTCTCGGCTCGAGTCGTTTTGGGGCCCGAGAGGGAACCCAAATCGACGGTGGGTCTGCCGCGATCGGAGCTTGCCGACTGGTTGAACCAGGTAGTCTCTCGTCTCCGGACAAGAAGGCTCTCTCAGTTCTGGACGGTCGAACAAGCTACTTCACCTCCTCTACTGCGACAGAGGCATTTCTACGTGTCTTCGGACACCGTATTTAAATACCCCTTCGGTCCTCCTGAGGTTTCGACCTCGACGAGGACTGGAATGAGTCGGAGCGGTATCGGCTCTCTCCTGTCAGGTGTCGATTAGCCCCCACCCAGACGACGTTCACAGTGGAAGGACGGCGTTCCCCTCACCTGCTGCCGGAAGTGGGGGGTGCCTGGCCAGCCATTGGGCAACTTGGCAGCGCCACGGCGCCGAGACCTGGATTAGTAGATGTCCTTCGGGAGGGAGAGTCTATTAACCTCGAATCTCGGTCACCCCTCACCTAACCAACCGGTCCAAACAGCAGGCGTACGTTTCACGGGCATCGAAGGACGTAGCATTGAGACATGGATCAAGACCAGGCTGAGCAAGAGAGCTTGTAGAAAAATCGGCACGGATCAGTCACCGGCGTTTTACAGCCGACTCTTCCTGGTGGAAAAGTCTACGAGAGGCTGGCGCCCGGTGATAGATCTCTCTCCCTGAACCGGTGGTTCGCCAGACCCGCGTTCACGATGGAGACGGCACGCGCAGTGCTCGACTCTATCAGGGAGAACGATTACATGCTTTCAGTGGACTTGAAGGATGCGTATTTACAAATACCCATTCATCAGTCCTCCAGAAAGTACCTCCGCTTCATCCTCGACGGGACGGTGTACCAGCTCAGGCCACGTTGCTTCGGTCTCTCAAACCGCCGCATAGGTGTTCACGCGAGTGTTCACTCTGGTGTCTGCTTGGGCCCATTCGCACGGGTATAAGTCTGATGGGGTATCTCGACGATTGGTTAGTCCTGGCGAGCTACCGCTCGCAGTTGCTACAGGACAGGGATCGACTGCTCGAGTTCTGTCGCGATCTGGGGATCGTTGTGAACTTCGAAAAGTCCGATCTCGAGCACAAGCAGAGGATGAAGTACCTGGTGTATGCGGGATCGACACGGTAGCAGGGCGAGTATTCCCCGCAGACTCGCGGATCAGCAGATTCAGGGAGGCAGACCAACCAGTTCCTGTCTCGGCAGGAACAGGTAGCTCAGCGATGGCAAGTCGTGATCGGAACACCTGTCGTCACTCGGGAAGCCAGTCCCTAACGGGCGTCTTCACCTGCGGTCTCTTCAGGGAGACTGAAGGAGAGTTGGTCACAGGCGACGGATCCCCCAAGCTTTCCATTGTCACAGGACAGGAGGTGAGGCAGGACCTAGCCGGGTGACTGGACGACAGGAACCCCTTAAGAGGAGTGCCTCTGCGCACTCTCCCCCCGGGACATGCAGCTGCTCTCAGACGCATCGACCGAGGGATGGGGCGCACACCTGGAAGAGTTGCGGACTTCAGGAGTGTGGTACGAGAACGACAAGCACCTTCACATCAATGTACTGAAACTCAAGGCAGCGTTCCTCGCTCTCCAAGAGTTCCAGGACCGCTTGATGGGACACTCAGTGGTGTTGATGTACGTCAACACCACGGTGGTGGCTTACGTCAACAAACAGGGGGGGCCTAGTGTCTCCCGTTGTATCAGTTGACTCGGCAGGTGCACGAGTGGGCCGAGGCGCACTCAATAGAGCTGTCGGCACGCTACATTCCAGGGAAGGAATGTAGTAGCAGACACGCTCAGCCGTCGGGATCAGGTGATAGGGACCGAATGGTCTCTACACCAGGACGTGGCGGAAAGGCTCTTCGACCTGTGGCGACGACCAGTCGAGGATCTCTTCGCCATCCGGCACAACAGGAAGCTCCAGGTGTTCTTCTCGGCCGTGCCGGATCCATGGGCAGCTGCAGAGGACGCTCTTAAACACCCGTGGGACGACCTCTTCGCCTATGCCTTTCACCCGTTCAGCCTGATTCGCAAGGTGATCAGTCGAGCACTGGTCATACCCGAATCTCAGGATGATCCTGATGGCTCCCAAATGGCCACAGGCCATTTGGTATCCGGACCTGCTGGCTCTTCTCGCAAGAGAACCGAGAGAATTCCCCATTGGCACAACCTTCTCGCCCAGCCACACGTCGAGCGGTACCACCGAGCAGTCCAGTCCCTACGTCTTCACGGCTGGCTGTTATCCACCATCTCTTGCGAACGAGAAGCTTTTTTCGTAGCGCAGCAACAGAGATGGCTGGAAACGTCCGTCAGTCCTCTGCAGCTGTGTACCAGGGGAAGTCGGCCGTCTTCTCTGTGGTGGTGTCGTAGACGGGGTGGCCTATCTCCTCTCAGAGCCACTCTTCAGCAGGTAGCGGTTTTCCTCGTTTTTCTTCGCCGAGGAAAGCTCCTCTAAGTTCCCACAGTCAAAGGATACAGAGCCGCCTTGACGCTCGGTCCTGAAACTGACGGGATTGGACATCTCGAACTCGTTCGAGATCTCCTTGCTTAAGAGCAGCCTCCAAAGGTCTTGCCAAACCAGGGAACTCACAAGAACCTCTTCTTGCTGGACCTGGCATCGGCGAAGAGAGTACGGGAACTTCATGCAGATAATGATGTGGATGAGATGCTGCTTTGTCCTGGGAGGACGCTACGGCGCTATCTGAAGAGAACTCGACACCTCGGGCCTGAGTGTCGACGCCTCTTCGTTAGCAACGGGGTCACCAAGAAAGAAGTATCAAGAAACACTCTTTCGTCCTGGCTGCGTGAGGTCTTCAGGAGGGCGTATGAGGCTTGATGGTAGTGACGACATCCGTACGTCCCGTCCGAGAGCTCACGAAGTCAGAAGTATTGGCCCCTCGTTGGCGTTTCGTAAGAACTTCTCCGTGGCGCAGGTATGGAAGGCAGGGGTCTGGTACAACCAGACTACCGGCACCTTCCTTATACCTCTTGGATATTGCCATAGGTCCTTGGATCGGTTTCCTTAGGACCCGTGGTGGCTGCTCAACACGTCGTCTAGCTAACCCAGACCCTAGCAGGCTGAACAGCATCGAGGTCCTGGTGTGACGTATGAATAGATAGTGAAAATGAGAAAGTGACTGGCTTCTCTTTCTATCTTTTTCTACCCCTCTACCTGTGGGTAGAGGGATACGGTCATTACCCTGCTGGATAAGGACGAGATGCCGGTGGAGCTATATGACAGAGCCCCATCCTATCCCTTTCATTTCACATAGGGATAGGAGCATAATATCCACCACTTGTTCCTTCTACAAGGGGGGGAAGTGGATGCCTACAAGAGTCAAAAACCATGACTTTATCTTTGCTCCTGTACAGGAACAAGTTCTTACATTGCTGGTACGAAGAGATACGCTTGCCTCTCTCTTAGTACTCGGTCCAGAGGTCTGACCATTGATCCTGCGGTGCACACCCCGATCAATCGGACAGAGGCTTGGATCCCTCCCTCGCTCTTACGACCAGGGAGGCTTCCAAGGTTGGGCGAACACCAGTCTGTTCACAAAAAGACTCAGATTCCACCCACCAAGAAGTGAGTCTTCCTATTGTAAAAGGACGAAGGTTTGTATGCCGTTGTCGGAACAAATGACAATTTGTCGAAAATTGCATTTTTCCTAACTATACAAACCTGAGGTCCTTTTACACATAGCCCCACCTCATGCCACCCCTCACTCTGCAGTTTTTGCTTGGGCCAAAGCAAAAGTGATTTATTTGTTTACCTCCCAGTCGCGTTGCGCGCGCCTGTCGGACAAGCAGTTAACTACCGAACCCCTTGTTCGAAAGCTTACGACCTATCCAGCTGCCGCTAGTACCTTCCTATTGTAAAAGGACCTCAGGTTTGTATAGTTAGGAAAAATGCAATTTTGGACAAATTGTCATTTTTGGACTACTGTTTTTTGGGATTTTTCTTTTGGATTTCTCTTACATATCTATAATCATGGATGATTCTGAAGTTAAGAAAACCTAGTTTATTTAGGGTTTGTTCAGAGACGGAATGTAAAGTTTAGGCTTCCTAAGCTGCTTTAGATCCTCACTCGGTATGTGAGTCGTGTAGAGGGAATGATGCTCTTTTATTAACCCTTGCAAAAGAGTGTGAGAATTTGGATGAGGATGGTTTGGAAGGCTCTCTCTTCTTATGTGAGAAAGTTAGAGAAGGATAGGGTGCGCAAGGCTTCTTCAAAGAGTTCTACTAGATCGAGGGTGAGTGAAGTTGACGCTGAGAATCCTGTATAGAAGTAGTTCCTTCTCCAGTTTCAGCCCCTGCGCCCAGCTTTGAACCCGAAGATTTCGTTTCGGAAGTTTGCTTCTGGGAGAGCCTCGATCAGGAGTAAGGAGAGCCTCGCTCGCTCTCGACAAGGTAAGAGTGATGATAGTGCAAGTGATCAGTGCAGTGCCCCTAGTGCAGTGGAGGGTGCGTCACTGACCGGCTCACTAACGCTTCCAGGCCTAGACCTCTTCCAGACTCCCAGACCCAGTGGAGGAGGTAAGTCGAAAGCCGCAGGAAGGTTTAGGGAGACCCCCACCGGTCAGGCGTCCCTCGGCAGTTTCCTGTTGCTCGTTGCCCAGGCTGCCTTGGATCGAACCAAGAAGAGTTGTTGCGCCAGTCTTCTCGTCATCTTCGTCGCCTTCTCCTCAGCGTAGATGGGAGCGCATCGGAGTCGTCTCGCCCTCTCAAGACCGGCCCTGAAGGATCCTTGCGCCCTTCCTTCCAGAACCCGAATCCTTCGCGGAAGAGCCAGAAGTGGAACGCAAGAGAAACCAAGATTTCGTCCGGCCGGTTACGCTTCTCCTGTTCGCTCTCGGACTTCGTCCCCTGTAGAGGAGTTTAAGAGATCTCCTGCGCGTATCCTGGCGGGTCTGCAGGCGCAGATTGCGGCTTTAGCGGAGTCTATTGCCGGGACTTCTCATCGTCGGAAGGACGCCTCACTTCCGGTGAAGAAGTCTAGAACGTTCCTTCGGCTAAATCTCCGTTGGCTAGAAGAGCTTTTGAGCCTGTTAGTAGGAGGTCAAAGAATGCAGGCTGGAGCTCGGGATCTTTCTCCGAGTATGCTCTCCTCTCTTCCCAGCAAGAGTTGTGAGGCATGTAAGGCGTAAAGAGCCAGACAGGCTCTCTCCTCAGGATTTCCGCTCCTCTTCAGTTAGGCGTCAAGACTTGGACAAGACGTCCAAGAGCCTAGTTTTCGTCAGGAGCGAAGGAAGAGTTCTTCGCCTGGCCCCACTCTCCTTTTGACGGACGCTCGGAGCCTAGTAGGCATCAAGAGCCTAGTAGGCGCCAAGAGCCTAGTAGGCGCCAAGAGCTGGTAGGCGGCAACGGAAGTTTTCTCCTCCGTTAGATCACTCCCGATTGGATAGGCGCTCAGAGCCTTGTAAGCGCCGCGCTTCTGACAGGGATTCATCGGTGGATGTTTTTCTCTCCCCGTGGCAGGCGTCAAGAGCCTGGCAGGCGTATTGAGGATGGCAGGCGCCAAGAGTCTAGCAGGCGCAGAGAGCCTGATAGGCGCTCTCCCTTATCCAGAGCTCTTCTGTGGAGTTAGAATCTGTTTTTCCGACAGACGGGCCTCCACTTGTAGGCGCTCTCCTAGTAGGCGCTCCCAAGTAGGCGCTCTCCTAGCAGCGCTCACCAAGTAGGCTCTCTCCTGGGAGGCGCTCTCAAAGTAGGCGCTCTCCTAGTAGGCGCTCTCCAACTAGGCGCTCTCCTAGTAGGCTCTCTCCTGGGAGGCGCTCTAAAACAAAGTTAGGCGCTCTCCTGTAGGCGCTCCTCCTGGTAGGCGCTCCCCTGTAAAGAAGCGCTCGGGTCCCCCCGGTTTTTGGTTTTTCTTCCAGTAGGCGCTCTCCGAAACAGGCGCTCCCAAGGATTAGCTCTCCTCCGGGCAGTAGAGCTTCTAGACGTCATTCTTTGGAAGAATTTGTTGCTGATTCGGAGGAAGATTTGCCCAAGGATGCTTCGGTTTCTTCGTATAAGAGACTTACAGACCTCCTCTTGCAAGATTTTGGGGAGTCTCTTTCGGCCGTTGCTCCTCCGTCTCCTCCGTCCTTATTTTCAACACCAATACGGCTAAGAAGTCTTCAGTCGTTAAGATGACGCCTACAGTGTCTATGAAGAAGGCTATGAAGAACATTGACGACTGGTTTGCTTTCAAAAGAAGAGAAGGGCAACGACCAGTTTTTTTCTTTTCCCCGTCCAAGCTGACGGGTAAGATGGGGTTCTGGTACGAGTCAGGAGAGCCCTTGGGTCTAACTCTTCCCTCTTCGGAGACTCGGACTTCTCTTCGTTGGTCGATTCCGCACGTCGCTCGGCGCTGAATTCTGCGAAGACGACGTGGGGTATGAGCGAGTTGGATCACCTTCTGAAGGGAATGTTCCGAGTCTTAGAAGTTTTTAACTTTCTTGACTGGACCCTGGGAGTGTTGGCTAAGAGGACTCAAGAGCATGACACTCTTTTGCCTGAAGACCTCCACGCAGTTCTGTCTTGCATGGACAAGGCAGTGAGAGACGGTTCCGGGGAAATTGCTTCACTTTTTGGTGCAGGAGTGGTAAAGAAAAGGGCCGTTTTCTGCTCTTTTCTTACCAAGGCGGTTTCTCACGCACAGAGAGCTTCCTTGCTGTATTCACAGCTTTCCCCGCAACTCTTCCCCAAGAAGACTATTAACGATATCTCCAGCTCGTTATCAGCAAAAGCGACGCAGGATATGCTATGCTCGCTCGGCTAGAATTCCGAAACCTTCGTTCAGCAGAAGACGAAGAAAGAGGCTCAAAGTAGGCCAAGAACCCTTTCGAGGAGGACCTTCGTCTCGCTCTGCTTCCTCCAGAGGTTCGAGACCACCTAGAAGAGGAAGGACCTTCTCCCGGTCTATTAGGGCCAAGAAATAGTTCGGGTGTCCTCCAGACAACTGTGGGTGCCAGACTTCTGAACTTTGCAGATGTCTGGGCACGAAAGGGGGCGGACAACTGGTCCCTCGCGATCATCAAGAGGGGATACCTCATTCCCTTTATTTCGAGACCACCCTTGACCACCACTCCAAGGGCACTGGTGGCCAAATACAAAGACCCACTAATGAATCAAGCCCTCGCTCTAGCGGTAGAGCTGATGTTAGAGAAAGAGGCAATAGAGATGGTTCAGGACCCTCTTTCAGCGGGGTTCTACAACCGTCTGTTCCTAGTTCCCAAGAACTCAGGAGGATGGAGACCGGTTCTGGACGTAAGCGCCCTGAATGTCTTTGTGAAGAAGAGGAAGTTCGCTATAGAGACGACGTCATCAGTCTTAGCAGCTCTTCGTCCCGGGGACTGGATGGTGTCGCTGGACCTTCAGGACGCTTACTTCCATGTGCCGATCCATCCTTCTTCTCGCAAATATCTCAGATTCATGTGGGGAGGGAACGTTTTTCAGTTCAGGGCCCTATGCTTCGGCCTTTCCACGGCCCCCCAAGTATTCACAGGACTGGATAAGAAACGATTTGTCCCAGTGGCTTCATCTCGAGGGTGAGTGAGGAATTTCCCTCTACTTGGACGATTGGCTTATCAGGGCCAAATCCAAGGAGAAATGTCTGGAGGACTTACGCGTGACGTTGGATCTAGCAGCTTCTCTGGGTTTGCTAGTGAATTTCGAGAAGTCACAGCTAATCCCCAGTCAAGAGCGTATCTATCTGGGGATTCTGATGGCTTCTCAGGTTTTTCGGGCGTATCCGTCCCCAGAGAGGATAACCCGAGGTTTGGAGAAGGTAGCAATCTTTCTAGAGAAAGATGTATGCACAGCGAGGGAGTGGATGAGTCTGTTGGGGGGACTCTCCTCGCTGGAGCAATTCGTTTCTCTAGGAAGGTTGCACCTCAGACCCCTACAGTTCTTCCTGACGAGGAACTGGGATCGGAAATCTCAAGGTCTGGACTTTGCGTTCAAGATTTCGCAAGAGATAAAGGAGGATCTACGTTGGTGGCTAGACCCTCTATTGTTCAAGGAAGGCCTTTCCTTGCAGGTTCGGAACCCCAACCTAGTGTTGTATGCAGACGCTTCGGACAAAGGTTGGGGAGCTACTCTCGGGTCGAGAGAAGTGTCAGGCACCTGGATGGGGGATCAGGTGTCCTGGCACATCAACAAGAAGGAGCTAACAGCGATTTGGTTAGCTCTCAAGACCTTCGAACCCCTCGTAAAAGGGAAATATGTTCAGATCAACTCCGACAACACTACAGCCCTGGCTTACGTTCGGAAACAGGGGGGGACTCACTCTTTCTCCCTGTACGAGACAGCGAGATCGCTCCTCTTGTGGTCAGAGGAAAGGAACATAAGGCTTCTCACCAGGTTCGTACAGGGAGAAAGAAATGTCAGAGCGGATCTGCTAAGCAGAAGGAATCAAGTCCTTCCCTCAGAGTGGACTCTGCACGCGGACGTATGCCAGGAGCTGTGGAGGACGTGGGGCAGGCCCCATCTCGATCTATTTGCGACCTCCAGGAATGCGCGGATAGATCTATACTGCTCCCCTATTGCAGACCCAAGAGCAGTGGCAATAGATGCATTCCTGATGGATTGGAGGAATCTGGATCTTTACGCGTTCCCGCCTTTCAAGATTATAGGGAAACGTTAAGGAAATTCGCAGCGTCAGAGGGAACAAGGATGACGTTGATAGCTCCGTTCTGGCCCGCCCACGACTGGTTCACAGAGGTACTGGAATGGCTGGTGGATGTCCAAGATCCCTACCTCTAAGAGTCGATCTGCTCAAACAGCCCCACACTTCGACAGGTTTCACAAAAACCTCCCCGCTCTCAGTCTGACTGGATTCAGACTATCAAGAGTCTCGTCAGAGCTAAGGGCTTTTCGGCAAAGTCTGCAAGGACTATTGCCAATGCACGTAGACCTTCCACATCTAGAGTCTACCAGTCGAAGTGGGATGTTTTTCGACGCTGGTGCAGGAGGTCTCATAAAGTTTCCTCCTCCAGTACCTCTGTGACTCAGATTGCAGATTTCCTTATCTTCCTGAGGGAAAAATGCGGGTTGGTTGTCTCCACCATCAAGGGATACAGGAGCATGCTTTCCTCAGTTTTTCGTCATAGAGGATTAAACATATCTGAGGACAAGGACCTCCATGATTTAATCAGATCGTTTGAAACGGTTAAAAGAACCTCCTCCTTAGTGCCTAACTGGAATCTTGATGTCGTGCTGCTCTTCCTGAGGTCCTCAAGGTTCGAACCTCCCCATGCTGCTTCGTTCAGAGACCTTTCGATGAAGACTCTTTTTCTCTGTGCGTTAGCGTCAGCGAAGAGGGTCAGCGAGCTGCAGGCTCTAGAAGGTGAGGTAGGTTTCCAAGGAGGCTCCGCGGTTTGCTCTTTCTTCCGGCTTTCCTAGCCAAGAATGAAAACCCTTCTTCGCCATGGCCAGGAGCTTCGAAATCAAAAGCTTATCCTCCTTAGTTGGGACAGAAGAGGAGATCTCTTTGCCCGGTGAGAAGCCTGAAATATTATCTTCAGAGGAAGAAAAGACTTGCCGCTAATGAGAGCAATCTCTGGTGCTCTGTAAGGGACCCCAGTAGGCCCTTATCTAAAAATGCACTCTCATTCTTTATCAGGAATATTATTAGAGAAGCACACACTTCTTGCAATCAGCAACAGTTTAACCTTCTGAAAGTCAAGGCGCACGAAGTACGGGCCATCGCGACGTCTTTTGCTTTCAAGAATTTGTCATTAAAACGTCATTACAAAACCTTATGAAGGCCACTTTTTGGAGGTGTGAATCAGTCTTCTCTAATCACTACCTAAGGGACGTATCGATTACGTATGATAAGTGTTTTGGGCTAGGCCCTTACGTATCGGCGGATTCAGTGCTGGGGCAGGGAGCTGAAACACATCCTTTTTAATCCTTTTTCCCTGTTAGTTTTAAGTTTGAGTTTTTGGTTGTACGAGGGAGGTTGCAGGAGGCGAGCTCCTTCTTTCGTATACTAATGTTAGTATTTGGTTAGGTGATCGGTTGTGCTTGAGGCTCCTTGCAATTGGTAGTGATAGGCTCTGGCATGTAAGCGGGTTGATCCCCATTGACCAGATCCTGCTTGGATTCTGCCAAGTAAGTGGACTCAGTTCCCATTGGTAGACCCAAAGAGTCCTTCAGCCATAGGTCACGCCCTCGCTGAGACTCTTTAGGCAACGCAGACTAATAGACAGTAACTATCAAGTCTTCTGCCTAAATCAGGTAAGAACCAGAGGTTTATATTATGTATTCCTTTAACATGTGTTGTCCCCACTTTCTAAGTAAGTATGTGTCTCTTTCCCTCCACCAAGGGTGTCAATCAGCTAAGTATATATCTGGCAGGGAAGTTCATGTACAAAAATGATATTGTTAGTATACAATAAAGTTTTGTACATACTTACCTGGCAGATATATACTTAGCTTAGGTCTCTGACGTCACGACAGAAAATTCAAAACTCACGGCACACGCTACAGGTAGGTCAGGTGATCTACCTTACCTGCCGCTGGGAGGCGGGTGTAAGAACCAGTCCCCCTTTCTTGTCAGGTTATTTTCTTCCACCTGTCTCCTGAGGGGAGGCTGGGCGGGCCATCAATCGTATATATCTGCCAGGTAAGTATGTACAAAACTTTATTGTATACTAACAATATCATTTTAAACTGCAAGTTGTAGCTGAAGCTGAGAAAACAATGTCCATACTGCTGATGATTCCTTCTACTGTACCTCCTTTCACATTTTCTTTTTTCCTTCATACTTTCCAGCCTCTTCTAATAATTGATTCGTAGTACAACTGTGAGGTTTTCCTCCCGTTACATCTTTCAAGCCTTTTACAGTCAATTTTCGTTTCAGCGCTGAATGACTTCATAGGTCCCAGTGCTTGGCCTTTGGTTTAAATTCTTTTCAGTTCGGTTCAATAGTAATATATGTACATAACAGCCCGGATTTAATGAAAATCAGCAAGTGCTTCTTAATTAATGTGTTAGATCCTATGCATTAGATTACAGCTTAAAAATTTAATAACTAAATAATGAAACCTTGCTGTAGAGTTGTTTCCAAATTAAAATATTCATTGTAAGTGCAAGTGTTGTTCTGCAATCTGCATTTAGGGATTGGTTCTATCCAGTTTGAAAATGTGGCATTCATTTTAGGATGAGGAACTATTGGGTTTGTTAATTTCTTTTAGGTTTTGGTAACATGAAATGTAGCGGAGGTTAAAGTTAATTTTTCGATATCCAAATGCATTGCAAGAGTAAATGAGAAGAGAGGGGAGTTGAGAATTCTCTTGTGATAGACGGGCAAGCCATAGGAGAGGTAGAGCACTTCTTTTACATAGATGACATACTGGACTGTGAAACTGGTGTTTGGAGGTGACATACTGGGCTGTGAAACTGGTGTTTGGAAAGTTTTCATAAAGAGTAGCTGTAACACAGTTGAAATTATAAGAGATAACTAGACTACAGTGATACCTCGTTTGTTGAACGTTTCTTATGTCAAACTTTCCATTTTTCAACCAAAAATGTTCAAAGAAATTGTGTCTGTGTGTCAAACAAATATGATGGTACTTCGACCCAACCAATTGTCATGTTTATGCTTGTACTCGACGTCCTACCAAGGAAAACTAAGGCAATAACCTGCATGATAACCACATTCAATAGAATAAAGCATTTCATAATAAAATTTAACAAAAGGTTAACAAAATCATTGTCGCCGCAGTGACACACAGCTGACTTGAGGAGAGAAGAACAGACAGTAAAAACATGTCTGTATGTATGCATAAGCAGTAACAGTTCACATTAAAGAAAATAAAAGGTAATTCCACAAAACATTTTAATATACTGACACAATATAAAAACAATCAAATGCAATACAGTAACAATAAAAAATTGGAAGGGGGGTCTCACTTGAGTGAGTATTCTGGACTGTGTCAAGTGAAGCAGGAGAGAGAAGGTGGAGGGGATGGTGGTGGGTTATTGTGGGGGGGGGGCATCCTAGCTGTACCTTGTGAAAAGTTATTTCATCTCTTTTGAGGCTGGCAATGCCATTAGTGTTGGAAGGTTGGGAGCCAGGTAATGGAGTGGAAGTACTAAATATAAGAGGACTGGGAACAGGGGAAAAAATACACACAGGCGTTGAAGGTAGAGGTATATAAGGTAGAGGTATATAAGGTAGACAAGATGAACTCCTAGCCTCGGCTCTAGCAGCCGCCTTCCTCTTTCTATTTCTATCTAATTTTGCCAAATGAGACATTAAAATTTTCCATTTCCCCAGATCCAAGTGTTTACATTCGTCGCAAGTCAAGTCCGGAGAACATACCTGTCCTCTGTAATGTATTAGATTAAATTGGAATTATACTTCGAAGATGTTAGCCTGGTATTGCAATGTTAATACTGGTTACTAGAATTACTACTGTCAAGACATATTGATTCATAGTCAGTAAATCATGCTAAGCTAAATATGATGAGCCACAGGCTACCAAAGTTCAAGATACTTCACCAAATTTTGGCGAAAGTTAAGACCATCCGATGAACAAATCCTGAACAAAACTAAATTAAGAAACCAATTGAACTATTCAGCTATGTTGTACCTATTCTTCCCTAAAAGTGGGCGGGTTGAGTTACCTACACCATAAACAAAAGAGTGCTACTGCCAATGTCAAGTTTTAAAGCTGCCTTTGAAGTGGTCACTAATAGCTATGTAATTACCTGGTGAGTGTATATAAAACTTTATTAAAATATAATTGTTCAAAAATTTTACTTTGTGTACTATACTGTTTTATTACTTTACACTTTTGATTTAACTTTGTATGCATTAATAATAGAAAAAATTTTAAAAGGGGGACTTTTAGGGTGGGTTGGAATGAATTATCCTGATTCCCCTTATTTCTTATGGGGAATTTTTTTTTTCATGTTTGGAACAAATCATATTTTGATCAGCCTTCTGTAACGGATTAAGTTCAAAGTCCAAGGTACTACTGTACTGGTGAATAAAAATGTCCTATTGCCGGAGACACCAACAAAATTTTGGGCACTGACGAGAAAAATGGGAGTGATCAACACTGTGCTGTCTGTTCCAAGACTTAGCTCTTTTTTCACCTCAATGATGTACCATTGATGGGATTTCATTTAAGTGCTTTTCCATTTTACTTCTCATCCTTTGAATATTAGGTAGGGAAATTCCACAGCATGGACTAGAAATATATAGTTATTGAAGCTTGCCAACAAAAAAGTGAGTACCGTATATACTCGCATAACACGCGATCAAGCATGTCATGCGACCCCCAAATTTTCACCCTTAAAAAGTGATTTTATCATGTATTTCAAGTATCATGCGAGTTAAATTTACGAGACCAAATAATAATGGGCTAACCTCTTTTCCTCCTCTTTATCCATTCCATTTTTTTAGTTAGGCTAACCCCTTTTCCTTCATCTCTTAATCTATACCATTTTCTAGTTAAGTTTAAAAAAGTAAAAGAGAATGCCAAAAGTATTGGTAGTAATGATATACTTGTTTGGAACGCATAGAGCCAGAAACTGCTGATTTGCTATGAACAACCAATCCGATAACAACAGCCTTTTTGCTTGCATTTCAACCATCGTACGATAGTAAAAAATTACCATAGTTATGTTACAAATGACGTTAAGGAGAATAGGACTGATACATTTTTACATTACAGGTAGTAGTCGACTTACTACCGCAATTATGACCAACCAGTCACAAATCAATTAGGATGTAAGTCGGCCCGTGTTAATTTTCCGTAAGAATATTGTACATACTAGCCTAGCCTACATTAGGGTAATCAGTATGTACTATCTTTACAAATAGGGTAGCCTAGCTACACTACACAGCATACTTTATACATATATGGCATATTAATTATTAATTACAGCTAATTCTCTAGGTTCAATGCATATTGGCTTTTGATAATTCAGTACAAAGAGAAATTGAATAACATTTAACAAGTTAACCTCGCGTTTATGATGATGATGATATCGTGGTACATGAATCGTATATATACGAATACAGTTGCCTAGTCTTCGGTATACTTTATACTACATATAAGATATAATTTAGTAATTTATTAATATAAACCAATTTTGGAGGTTCAGTGCATTCTGACTATGACATATCAGTAGTAAAAAAAAAAAAAAAAAAACACTAAACGGGAATCAGATTCGGACCAACATCGGCATACCTAATTGAGTGATGTCAGGCTGCTGATGGCTACGTATATTGACGAAATAAAATCAATTAATATGCATCTTTTCTGTGATTCTTTTAAAACTTTATACATTACATTATCCAATAATATTGTATGTATTCTCATATTATTATATCATAAAATACTAACAAAGCAGTCAGTGTTTTGGATTTGAAATCAGCTGATGGCTAATACGAGTTTATTTCTCCGTATTTAACTCAATTCAGAGCGAATTGCCTTTCTTCTAGTTAAGGGGGCCGGCCGGAACGCCTATATATGGAGGTATAGGGCGAAAAATGCAAAGTCTTGAAAAAATTCATGGAGCTTCATATGGCAATTGAGAATACGTATACGAAATATTTCATCAAAATTCCTCTTACTTTCGTAGTTACAGGGTAATTAGTTAACGTAACTCAATAAACCTAAAACATTGATCCGTATAAGAAAATGCAATATTTCCTCTATTATCGTAAATTTTGATAATTATTGTCAAAGAAATTGGGAGAAATGGCATCTGTAGACATTCCCCGAGTCGAGAAGGAGACTTCAGGCCAAGTCCAGTCCTGATAATGATATAGTGCGATCACAGACTTCGAGTAGTCTACACGTTCCATTTCACCTCTGACATACGCCTGCTTTTACGTATGTTTATGTATGTTTCGGCAAGAATTTCATCATGCCAATGAGGAAAAGACAAGGAAAACATCTCGCTGACATACAGACGAAGAAAAATCGCTCAAGTATTATTACAGAATATCATCATATATGCGTAGTTAGTGAAGAGAGAGGGGAGGGTTGCTTAGTAACGCCCCCGTCTTGCTTGACAGCACACGTCACACTGTGCCCAAGGCTACGACAATCTTTGAGCAAAGAAATCTTCATTTATGATAAATAACAGTTTTGGTTTTTTAAAACCCAAAATGGAATATGAAATTCATAATAATCATGATTTATTAAATTGTCTTTGTAAAAAAAGAGTACGCCTTCGAGTTTCACCTCTTGACATTCTCTTGCATTTACGTTTGTTCATGAAACTTACTTGGCAGATATATATATAGCTGTATTCTCCGAAGTCCGACAGAATTTCAAAACTCGCGGCACACGCAGTGGGCGGCCAGGTGGTAGTACCCATTCCCGCCGCTGGGAGGCAGATATCAGGAACCATTCCCATTTTCTATTCATATTTTTTCTGTCGCCGGTCGGTAAACACCTGTTTACAGACCTCCGCCCAGGATTTTTGGATTTTGACTCTTTATAAGTATCTGGATTGACTTTTGGTTTTGACTCTAGATTGTTGGATTGGCATACGCGATAGTGGACTGTTTTTGGATTTTGGATTGGCTTTTCTATGAACGTGATGTCGGGATCAAGTTCAGTGAGCTTCAGAGTGTGTGTGAGAAGTGATTGCAAGGTGAGGCTACCGAAATCATCGGTAGACCCCCACACAGTATGTATGGGGTGTAGGGGGCATGTTTGTTTGCTGGTTGATCGTTGCATTGAATGCAAAAGTTTGACTGAGGATGAATGGAAGGTGTATGAATCCTATCGCCGTAAGTTGGAGCGCGATAGGATCAGGAGGGCTTCCTCCAAGAGCGGTTCTACGAAAGGTAAGGGAAGTAACATTTCTCCTATTCTAACACAGTAGAATTTGCTTCACCTAATCCTGTTGTTGTTGCCTGAGGGCCCTAGTTCTGTGTCCTGGAGAAGGTAATGCCCTTTCTCTGATTCTAGAGTCATTACGCACTCTAGAGTCCAAAGTGTTGGCCCTTGAAAACGGCTCGAGTAAAGTGTGTGATCGTGCCCCTAGTGTTGTGGAGGGGGCGTCAGATCGGCCCCATAATGCCTCTAGGTCTAGACCTCTGTCGGACTCCCAGAACTCAGGGAGTGGGCATGTCGAAAGCCGCAAGAGGGTTACGGGGGCTCCCCACCGATCTGGCGTCCCTTCGGCAGGACCTGTTGCTTCTTCCCAGGCTGCCAAGGAGCGTGCTCAGGCTCGCATCCTTAAGGACTGTTTTTCGTCCTCCGAGGCGCCCTCCCCGCGCAAGGGGTGGAGCGCTCGGAGTGACTCGCGTCCGTTGAAAAGGACTTTTCCTAGGGAGGACGCTTTACGTCCCCTCTCTCCGCTCTCGTTGCGGTCTTCTCCTGCGTCGTATGACGCGTTTCCTCCTCAGAAGAGAGGTAGGACGTCGTCCGAGGACGACGCTGAGAAGCGCTTCGCTCGCGCCTCGGAGAGGCAGGTTGCTGTACCTTTGAGAAGGAAGGAGGCGTCCCCCCGCCCCTCGTCTTCTCGCAGGCGCAGCCCTTCACCTCCTCTCGGTTCTTCACCTACGAAGAGTATTCTTGCGTCGCTTCAAGACCAATTGTCGGCCTTAATGGCTCGGAAGACTCGCCCAGCAGCAGTTTGAGCCTAAACGTAGGAAGGACGCTAGACTGCCTGTCAAGAGGACGAGGCAGTCTCCTTCTCCGTCTCCTCGTTCGTCTCTGTCTCCGCCCGCACGTCAGGACGCCTTTGAGGACGCTCGACAGGACGCCTTGGAGGACGCTTTTGAAGACGCTCGGCAGGACGCTTTGGAAGACTATCGTCGGGATGTTTTGCTTGACGCTTTGCCTGTGGAGAAGGCTTTCGAGAGCGCTCAGAAGGACGCTTTGAAAGCGAAAGCTGGACGCTTGAGCGTGAAACGTAAGGACGCTCCTCGAGAGAGACTAAGAGTAACCTCTCTTGACGCGCAGCGCGGTCAGGACGCTCTTCGTGGTTCGAGCTCTAAAAGATCGACAGAAGGTCGGTCGCTTTGAAGAGGCTGATTTTAGTCTTCCTCGAAAGCCTTTGTTGAAGGCTAGACCCGTTGGGCGCACGGCCCTTCTCCAGAGGTTCAATCTCCTTTGCCTCTTCGGGTGAGGAAGGAGAGCTTAGTAGTACCGGCGGACTCAGTGGAGGAAGAACAGCCGTCAGTTTCGTCGGTTTTCCGACTACAAGGTGCTGGTTCGTCTTTTACGTTCTTTGTTTGGTGAGAAGTTCCAGCCTGCAGCTGCCTAAGTCTCCATCCCTCGTCAGTTTTCAGTCTTGACGGGGGAAGTTCGGGCAAGGTTTCGGAAGTGGGTGGAGATGAAGACTTCCTTGTCCCCACTAAAGAAAGCATTCAAGAAATTGCAGGATTGGATGGAACGTCGGAAGGATCAGGGCAAGTCGACTTTCGCCCTTCCTCCTTCAAGACTCAGTGGGAAAGGCGGCATTTGGTATGAGACCAAAGCTGAAGTAGGAGTTAAGATCCCGTCTTCTTCCCAAGGGGACTTTGCTAGTCTGGTAGACGCCCAGAAAGAGATCCCTTTTATCGTCCGCTAAGATTTCATGGACACCAACGGAGATCGACCATCACATGAAAGGTCTGTTAAAGACTCTGGAAGTCTTTAACTTCCTAGACTGGTGCTAGAGTCCTGGATCTTCAATCTAGGGAGTCCTGATTCTTTGAGTCTGGGGAGCTGTCCAATGTGTTGTCATGCATGGACAAGGCCGTCAGGGATGGTTCGGAAGAGTTAGTGTCTCATTTCGGCACTGCTTTCCTCAAGAAGAGAGCGCTTTTCTGCAATTTACAGCGAGGTCTGTTTCTGCATGCAGAAAGCAGAGCTTCTCTTTGCACCTCTTTCGAGCCATCTCTTCCCCCAGGCTATGGTAAGGGACCTGGCAGTGAGCCTACAAGAGAAGGCTACCCAGGATCTCTTGGCCCAGTCTTCAAGACGTCCCGCAGTCCCTACCACGTCGTCGTCTGGACGACCTCCTAGAAGGTTAAACCCTTTCGTAGCGGCGCCCTCCCTCGAGAGCTGCTCCTCGAGGGAGTGGACTTGCAAGAGGAGAGGTTCCTTCAAACCAAACCTAAATCCTCTAAGTGAGAAGAAAGAAAGTCCTTCAGATGCCTGTCGGAGCCAGGCTAAAGTTCTTTGCGGGTGCGTGGAGAGAGAGAGATACAGATGCGTGGTCCCTCAAGATAGTGGAACAGGGGTACAGATCCCCTTTGTGGACCCTCTCTTTCTTTCTCTACGACTCCCAGAGATCTTTCCCCGTCGTATCAAGGGGAAAAACATCAGGTTCTTTTAGATCTTTTAAGATCAAATGATCATGAAAAGAGCGTGGGAGCAGGTCTTAGACCTGGGGTCACCAGGATACTACAACAGACTTTTCCTGGTACCAAAGCAGTCGTCGGGGTGGCGTCCAGTCTTGGACGTAATGCAAGCCTGAATCTTTTGTTTCGTAGAAAAGAAAAAATTCAAGATGGTAACACCTCAGTCGGTTCTAGGAGCCTTAAGACCGGCGACTGGATGGTGTCCTTGGACCTACAGGACGCATACTTTCACGTGCCTATCCACCCTCTTTCAAGAAAGTTTCTGAGGTTTATGCTAAGGGACAAAGTTTGGTTATTCCGAGCCCTTTGTTTCGGTTTAAGCACGGCTCCGATGGTATTTACCATGCTCATGAAAAACGTAGCGAGATGGTTACATTCTGCAGGAATAAGAGTGTCCCTGTATCTCGACGATTGGCTGATCAAAGCATCGTCAGAAGAAAGGTGTCTGAAGGACCTTCACTTCACTTTGGCCTTGGCGAAGTCCCTGGGACTTCTGGTCAACCTAAGAAAAGTCGCATCTGACCCCAACACAGTCCATCGTGTATCTGGGGATTCAGATGGATTCAGTGGCTTTTCGAGCGTTTCCGTCCCAGGAACGACAGCTGCAAGGCTTAGAGAGAGTTTCGGCCTTCCTGGGGAAGGAAGCTTGCTCGGCGAGGGAATGGATGAGTCTGCTGGGAACCATTTCCCTCGCTGGAAAAGTTTGTTTCCCTGGGAAGACTACACCTCAGACCTCTCCAGTTTTTCTTAGCAGACGAATGGAGAGTCAGAGAGGATCTGAATAGCGACCTTTTCATCACCAAATCGGTGAAGAACCATCTAAGATGGTGGCTAGATCCTCGGAAGTTTCGAGAGGGGTTTGTCCCTAAAGCTTCTGAGCCCAGACCTAGTGTTTGTTTTCCGGCGCCTCGGTGTCGGGATGGGGAGCAACACTGGGAGGGGAGGAAGTGTCAGGCACCTGGAGGGAGGAACAGGTGTCCTGGCACATCAATGTAAAGGAAACTAGCGGCGGTGGCGCTACAGTTCTTCCAACAAAAGGTTGCAGAGAAAGTAGTCCAAGTCAACTCGGACAACACCACAGCCCAGCCCTTGCGTACCTAAAGAAGCAGGGAGGTACACACTCCCGTCCTCTTTTTATTTAGCGAGGGAGATTCTGCTGTGGGCAGATGCGAGACGGATAAGGATCCTGACGAGATTTATCGCAGGAGTCCAGAACGTCAGAGCAGACCTTCTCAGCCGACAAGATAGATCCTGCCGACGGAATGGACGTTGCACCAGGACGTCTGTCGAGAGCTCTGGAGACTGTGGGGGTGTCTGTTAGTCGACCATCTTTGCGACGTCGAGAACAAAGAGGTTCGCCATCTTTATTGCTCCCCTGTGCTGGATCCGGGAGCAGTCGCGATAGACGCTCTGCTCTGGGACTGGACGAACCTGGACTTGTATGCCTTCCCGCCATTCAAGATCATGGGGGAAGAATAGTAAGGAAGTTCGCGGCATCGGAGGGGACGAGGTTGACCCTGATCGCCCCGATGTGGCCCGCGAAGGAATGGTTCACAGAGGTAATGTCATTCATCATAGACTTTCCGAGGACGTTGCCCTGGAGGAAAGATCTACTCAGACAGCCCCACTTCGCAAGATATCACCGAAACCTCTCCGCTCTGGGTCTGACTGCGTTCAGACTATCGAAAAGCTGGCCAGAGCGAGAGGTTTTTCTAAAGCAGCTGCAAAGGCGATCGCCAATGCTAGGAGAACGTCCTCGAGAGCTGTTACCAGTCGAAGTGGGCTTCCTTCAGGGCATGGTGTAGAAAGGAGGGAATTTCCTCTTCCACTACCTCTGTGAGCCAGATAGCCGATTTCCTGCTATTTTTAAGGAATGTACAGAAGCTGGCTGTCCCGACCATCAAGGGATATAAGAGTATGCTGTTGGCAGTCTTCCGTCACAGAGGACTAGACCTGTCTGATAACAGGGATCTTCACGATCTCCTGAGATCATTTGAGACATCCAAGATACCTCAGGCGAGGCCTCCTTCTTGGAACTTGGATTTAGTCCTTAGACTGTTAATGTCGAGTCCTTTCGAACCTCTACATGAAGCATCTCTTAGGAACTTGACGAAGAAGGCTCTTTTCCTAACTGCTCTGGCGACGGCGAAGAGAGTTAGCGAAATTCAGGCCATTTGTAAGAGAGTGGGCTTCAAAGGGGACAATGCTGTCTGCTCTTTGAGTCCCACTTTCTTAGCAAAGAATGAAAACCCGTTGAACCCTTGGCCAAGGAGCTTTGAAATCAAGGGTATGACAAGCCTTGTGGGCCAAGAACCTGAGAGAGTCCTGTGCCCTGTCAGGGCTCTAAAGTTTTATGTCCACAAGACTAAAGAAGTACGAGGTCCCTCAGATAATCTCTGGTGTTCGGTTAAACGACCCGATATACCATTATCCAAGAACGCATTGGCGTTCTTTCTGAGGGACGTCATTAACCCCTTCTTTACCGGGTGGGTGAGCAGAATGTAATCATTGCGTTCGCTGCCGAACTGAATCTCTCGGTAGTGACTCCAGTTTGGAGGGGTGCCGATCGTAAAAATATTTGCCAAAAATACACTAATCAAGACAGGCTAATGAAATTATCAGGTATTATTAGCACTATAATAACGCATATTCTCTGTTAGTTTTATCATCCTACAGGGAAAATAAATGATTTTATGAAAAAAAAATGTGAAACTCAAGTGTCCCTTGTACAAGGGACACTGGTGGTCGGTGAGAAAACTACAGTCTTGAATAGAAATTCGGTCTTACAGAATGTTGGTATATCGCACCTGGAACATGCACATAAAGTATTATCAAAATAGAACAGTAAATAAGCACGTAATAACAAAAAAAAGAGAGCAAAAACTAATGCGAAAGCCCCGCCAATAAATATGGAAATCGCAAATTTTATAGTATATCTTTCAAAAATTGGTCGATGTCATTTTCTACGTTTTCTAAGATTAAATTCATCACAGAAAACAACTTTAGGGGCATCAGGGGTATCTAAACAAATTTTTCAAGTTTCTTGTCCTCAGAAAAAATCGCTTTTTCGCTTTTTCTCTATATAAAGTTACTATAAGGCTTCATTTTTACCTTCATTTATCTGGTGTTCATATCTTTTATTTGTAAAATGTAATAAGTGAATAAATAAATAAATACAGTAAATGATGATACAACTGGTTTTATACTTGGGTAGAAGTTATTACATGTTTACGCTTGTCTGGTTTTGTGATTTTTTGTTGAGACTCAGTTCATTTGTCACCTACACACTACTATAAGCAGTAATAATATTTTTTTGGGTTCATCATACGTCTGGCATCGTGTCATACTGTTTATTTTGCTCCAAACTCTTCAAACCGAAATTACAGAATGATTGGAAGTCCCTATCTGAAAAGAGGAGTTTTGGTGGTACTATGCGTACCACCTTTATGCACCCGGTGCAGTGTAGTAGACTTGAATGGTGGTACCCACCTACCTCCAAACAAACTTTCGGTAATGAAGAGGTTAAAGAGGCTCATTCGTCTTCCACACAGATCGATTTGAGCCTCTTGCGAGTGAAAGCTCACGAGGTCAGAGCTGTCGCAACCTCGCTTGCCTTCCAAAGGAACATGTCGATCAAGGACATCCTTGACGCCACCTTTTGGAGGAGCAATTCAGTATTCGCCTCACACTACTTGAGAGATGTGAGAACGGTATACGAGGACTGTTGTTCTCTTGGGCCATACGTTTCTGCAGACACAGTCTTGGGGGCTGAAGGTAGCTCTCTCCCTATCCCTTAGTTAGGTTTAGGTTAGTTTTTAGTTGTTGTGGTTTTTGGTTGTGGTGAGGTTTTGGTGAAGACCTCCCATCTCTTAGCCTAGTGTTCAGGGGGTCTTGGATAGTTGGTCAGGTGGTGGTCAGTTGCTTCGTTGCCCTCATTTGTATGGCTCTATGCTCTTGTCACATTGAGGTCACGTCCCCGTTGACAGAGCATCCAGAGCGCACCAGCACTACAGGTCTCCACCTGGCTGGCAACTCTGATTAAGCACAAGCAGGCTGAAGTGACAGTAATCACAGAGTCTACTTTGCTAACAGGTGAGGAACCAAGGTGTATATCATCTACTTAATTTAAGTTTCCTACAAATCCTATTCTGTCTCTTCCCACCATCCGAAGGTGGGATTCAGCTATATATATATCTGCCAAGTAAGTTTCATGAACAAAATGTTGTTGTTATAATACAATTAAGTTTGTTCATATTTACCTGGCAGATATATATAATTAAGTGCCCACCCACCTCCCCTCAGGAGACAGTGGCACTGATAAAATATGAATAGAAAATGGGAATGGTTCCTGATATCCGCCTCCCAGCGGCGGGAATGGGTACTACCACCTGGCCGCCCACTGCGTGTGCCGCGAGTTTTGAAATTCTGTCGGACTTCGGAGAATACAGCTATATATATATCTGCCAGGTAAGTATGAACAAACTTAATTGTATTATAACAATAACATTTTGTTTATCTTTGTTTCGGGCAAGAACTTCATCATGCCAAAGAGGAAAATACAAGGAAAACATCTCGCTAACATACAGAAGAAGAAAATTCGCTGTAATAAGCCGAGTTAGCGAAGGGGAGAGAGAGAATTGCGTAGGAAGGAGTGCCCCATCTTGCCTCAAGCAGTGCCCCAGGCTGCGGTATATGAGCAAAGGGATCATCATTTATGATTAAATTATGATAAATAAAATAGTTTTGGTTTATTAATACACAAAAAAGAAATATACATTCATAATAATCATTATTTATTAACATTGTCTTTATAGAAATACGAAGGAAAACTTTGATCGCCCGTATCTCAAAACTATACTTATTGACCTTCAAAATCTATCTTCTCACTTAGTTTTAAAGCTATAACATTGAAATTTGGTATATAACTCAGAAAGACATTATAGAACAATCAAATAGAGCCCTTTTTTCCAATTTTTGTTTCGTATTTTTTTTATAAATTTTTTTCTCCTGATTTATAGGGTTTATTTTTTTACCATATTGAAAAATTCATATCTTGCAAAAAAATGACTTTTAGAAAAAAAAAACTCCATTCGATTGGAGGTCTACATCAGGTCTATATATGGTAGTAATCCCAGGTCTTAATATTAAATATCAAGGGAGGAGATAGAATTTGAAAAATGGTTATTTTCGGGATAAATCGCCCTGGCGTCACAAAACCGAAGGTCAGAGGCGAAAATCATATGCGGTTCGGAGATGTCCCAAGTCACCTTTTGTTCCGATACGTAATACAAACCCTCGGTCCTTTAACAATAGGAAGGTAACTAGCGGCAGCTGGGACGGTCGTAAGCTTCGAACAAGGGGAGAACGGTAGTTAACTGCTTGTCCGATCGTGCGCGCGCCCGCGCGCCCGAGAGGTGAAGAATCACTTTTGCTTTCGGCCGCGGGTGTGAAGGACGTGTTCGTCATCGCTCTCTGCCCGCTTTATCGTCGTATGCTTTGTTTATATTGTGTTTTTTACTAATGGTTTGGTTTGACTTGAAAATGAAACTGTAAGTACACTGTTTTCATTTTCATTACTTAATTATGAATCAACATGGAGCTATCGCCGTAGAGACGGCGATTTCCGCTCTTTTCATGAATTGAACCCTTGAATTATGTCTCGGTGCCGAGGGCGGGCGCACTCGCGCCGAGTCATGTATTTTGGGCGAAAGTGTGTAATTGAAAGATGTAAGTACTCTTTTTCATTATATTTTTGCCCTGTGCGTTCGTTGCCGAGAGCTTGATTGCGCTCGGCAAGAGCCTCTTATTTTGCATGAATAGAATGCAATGAAAGTGGATTCGCAATGCAGTTTTCTTTTCATTTTCATTTATTAATTGCATCAAATTTAATTTTGGATCAATTTCCGCTCTTACCCGGGAATTAATCCTTACGATTTATTGCTGTGAAGTGAAAATAGCAAGTGCAGTATTGTTCATTTTCATATATATTTATGATAGCATCATATTATTATGGATCAAGTTTCCGCTCTTACCGGGAATTGATTTTTCCCTCTTTAAGTTCTATGAAGTGAATCGCAAGTGCAGTATTCTGTTTCATTTTCATATTATTTTTCACTGCTGTGCGGGGTAGGGGAAGCGAAGGTCTGCCAGGAAGTCGTCGGAAAGCTCTCCCGCGACTCCCTTGGTATCCGATTCTTCGTCTTCTTTCCTGCCCCCCCGCTCAGCTTCCTCGTATTTTGTTTTTGGGGGTCTTCCTTCCGTTCGGGGTGGGGCATGTCTCCCCCCCGTGCGTGAGGGAACCCCTCTTACTAATCTGTTTGTGCTACCGCAGGTGCTACAGCCGTGGGAGACGACCTTGGACAGGTATGGACCACTGCGGCTGCAGGGCGTGCCTAGCATCCACGATCTGCTGCAGAGTCTAGCGAGGTCTGGGGCGGTGACCTTGGAGTGGTCTCCACTACAACCTTCACGGCCGCTTATGCTGCTTCCCCCCGCTGGTCTACACTCCCCATGCTGTGTCGGTGACGCCGTCTGCCGCTTCTAGGGCCGGTCGCCGCCGTACCGAGGAGGGGTATGCCGCCGCCGCCTGTGTTTTCTTCGTGTTGCCTGCCCCAGACTTCCGCTGTTCCAGCAGCTCGCCCCTGGACCGGCCGCCAGTACCACGCTGGCTGCCGATGATTCTACGAGGCGATGGCTGGGCCTGCCGTACCTGTCGCTGATGTGGTTCCCGCTACTGGCTTGGCTGTCCCTTCTGTGTTTACCGCTGCCGCTGTTCCTGCCGCTCCTGAGCTGGTTGCTGTTCCTGTCGCTCCTGGTTCCTGCGCCTGTCCATGCTGGTCCTGCCCATGGTGTGTCTTCCCCAGTCCCAGGTCCTTCCGGACAGGTGCAGTCGGGCCGTGTTGCTTCGGCAATAGGCCCGACTCCGGCCTGGATAGAGGACCTGACGACTGTCCTGCGTGAGCTGACGAAGAAGAGGAAGGTGTCATCTTCGTCTTCGTCTGTTGCTGCCTCTTCCCCTTCGACTTCTAAGGCCCATAAGCCGAAGAAGAAGAAGGCTGCCTCCCCCCCCTAAGAAGTCTCCTTCGGGAACTTCTAAGGGCCCGTCCCACCTCGGTGGGACGGGGGGTCCTTCTGCTGGTCCTCCTGCTCCTTCGGGAGCGGGACCCGTCTCCCCTTCCGTAAGGAAGAGATAGACGGGGACCAGAGGAGTATCGGTTAGCTCTGGTACTTCCTCGCCTGGTGCTAGCGGCGATGCCGCTACGCCAGGTTCCGGCTCGGTCTCTCGTTCGCGGGAGATCCCGAGTGTACGCTCTCCCTCGGGAGACCGTGCAGCCAAAGTTTCGGCGCCAGAGTTCGCTCGGCGCCAAGACCACGGCACGGAGCAGAAGGCTGGCGAGAACCGCTCAGGTGACTCTCGCCAGGCCAGCGGCCGCTCTCGCAGCGACCAGCTGGTAACCGGGTTTTGTTATTCCCCCTAAGAAGACTCCTTCGGGAACTTCGAAGGGCTCGTCACATTCCGGTGTGACGGGGGGGTTCTTCTGCTGGTCCTCCTGTTCCTTGGTCGGGAACGGGGCCCGTCTCCCCTTCTGAGAAGAAGAAGAAGACGGGGACCAAGGGTGTGCTGGCTACCGCTGGTACACCCTCGCCTGGTCTTGGCAGCTCTGCTGCTAAGCCAGGTACCGGCTCGGTTTCTCGTCCGCGAGAAGTTCCGAGTGTACGATCTCCTTCGGGTGACCGTGCAGCCAAAGTTAAGACGCCTGAGTTCGCTCAGCGTCATGACCGAGGCACGGAGCAGAAGACTGTCGAGAGCCGCTCAGGTGACTCTCGCCAGGCCAGCGGCCGCTCTCGCAGCGACCAGCCGGTACCTCGGGTGGACGTGACGGTCTCTGACCGGCCACGGGTTGAGGCTGGGAAGAGGTCCCCCAGGTCCCCTCGACCGACGGTACCAGCCTCGGCTGGTACCAGCGGTTTGACGTGCCGCGAGGACGCTCACCGGTCTCACGGCGAAAGCGAGCTCTGCAGGTCACCTGACCGCCGCTCCCACAGGGACCGGGCGGATACGGTGACCAGCAGCAGCTCGTCTGACGCACGGGACCGGGGTCGACGTACTCAGTCAAGCCGCTCGCCACAGGTGAGCGGCACGGCCAGGCCTGCAGATCGATCCCCACCGCGGGTTGGTGATCGGCTGCAGCCCCCCACGTACGCTGGTCCTGCCAGCGAGCGGGGGGGGAGTGTCAGGTCTGTCTCTCCACTACCTTCAACTTCCTCGGGCTACACCGGGAAGAGCGAGGTAGCTAGGAGTGATCGTGAGAGGTGCGCCGCTCACGATCCCGTCACGACGCCGCACGTGCCACGTATGGTCTTAGGACCAACCAGGACGTACGCGCAAGTGATTGGAGGCAACTGTCAGGGATCTGTTGCTGGTCCTTCTTCTGAAGGAGGAGGGTCCTGGGAGCTGCTCTTGTTGGAGGGACTGGACGGTCCTACTCCTCAAGACGCTGTAACTTCCGAGATTCAGAGTAACTTTACCCAGGTTATTGCACTGATTCGTCAGCACAACGACCGGGGGGAAGGATCGCCGCTCCCACCAGCAGAGCCCATGTCTCATGAGTCGTTTTGGGGCCCGAGAGGGAACCCAAACCGACGGTGGGTATGCCGCGATCGGAGCTTGCCGATTCTGTCTTGAACCAGAGTCTCTCGTCTCCGGACAAGAAGGCTCTCTCAGTTCTGGCCGGTCGATCAAGCTACTTCCACCTCATCTACTGCGACAGCGGCGTTTCTACGTGTCTTCGGACACCGTATTTAAATACTCCTTCGGTCCTCCTGAGAGGTTTCGACCTCGACGAGGACTGGAATGAGTCGGAGGACGGTATCGGCTCTCTCCTGTCAGGTGTCGATCAGCCCCACCCAGACGACGTTCACAGTGGCGGCAGACCCTTACCTACAGTGAGAGTTCGTAACCCTCCTCGGGGAAAACGTTTTCTCCTGACGATACGTTTTCCCAGACTCTGAGAGGCCATCGCCGCAAGGCGATGGCTGCTCCTACTCTTCTCCAACTGCTAGTTCCACTGGTAAGGCGAGCGAGTATCCAATTCCTCCCCCATTCCCTCTCTCCTTACGGCTACGAGGGAAAGGGGAAGGATCCTACAGAGATTTCTCTGTAGGATCCCACGTTGGGGACTGCGCTACCAGGGGGGACCTTCGGGTCCTACCTGACGTAAGCCCCGGTCGTTGAGGAGGGATCCTGCCCCATTCTCGATTTCTACGGGAATCGAGAGGACCACCAGCCGATATCGTTTGACGAATTCGGTGGGGGTTTCGCAGACTGCTTAGAATTCTACGGAATTTCTAGCGCATTCAGAGTGTTAGAGTTTCTTACGATCTCCAAACACTTAGGCGAGACCACGGTCCAAAGTGAGCGAGACGAGAATCCCCGATATGTTACACGATAATCGGGAACCTCGCCTATGCTCGAATTCCTGGAATTTCTAGCATTAGGAAGAAGACTGCTGCTGAAAGAAGACTATCTCACAGTAGGCGACCAACCTGGAATAGAGAAGAACGGACGGAATATCCAGTTTGGCTGGAACTATCGTCTTAGTATTCTGTTCACCATTGAAGCTTTCCTTCGAGGAAGACTTCTCCTTCACTCTCTTTAATAGAGAACGAAGGTGGTCGATCTCCAATCCTTATTTTGTTTTCTTGAAGGAAAGAATTTAGGATGGAGATCGTTGTTCAGAATCCTACAAATATACTACGTATATTAACCTCGCGACATGATTCTGCTAAGCAGTTGAATGGTCCGAGGGGTAGGCGCATATCCTGGTTATTCTACGGATTGCGACTTAGACGAAAAGTATTCTAATTGAACTGCAACCCGGGTTGCCTGCAACCTCCCAGGAGTTTCCAGTTTCAATTTTATATACTTATGGTGTTGTCACAACAACACCATTTAAGCTTTTATATTTACCGAAATTTGTTTCGCTTAAATATAATTGCTCGAGCATATCTTTTTATGCTCGGTGGTTCTAGCCGAACGCATTCCTTCGTGGAAAGGATTACTTGGCAACTCAGGATGACGAGTCAGCGACAGCTACTGCGTTACTGCGTATTGAATTGCCCGAGGCATTTCAGTATCAGCTGCCGCTTTGAGATAGACGGTTGTTTATGTCTTTCTCACCTGCTTTGATTGAATAACAACCGTATCTCTGCCCAACAATCACGGACTTAAGTCTCTGATTAACGGGGATTCTCGCATACATGAATGACCATCTACTGCTGTGAAACGCTAGTATTCATCGTCTTCGGTATTGCGAGAATTTTAAACAGAGATATCTATTCGACTCTCATCTTTCTGTTTACTGCACGGTAACAGAATTCTGTAATAGTCTCTTGCTGCATCGTATCCCGATAATGCGAATGATTTTTGCGGAATCTGAGTTTGTCCTCAAAATATCTTGTATTCGGAGGTGTGCAATTGTTCATTGTTCACCCCGGATTAGCAGATGTATTGAAAGACATCGCCTACTCCCACACCTGCCAGCTCTACTTCCAAACGTTCAGCCCATGAGAAGCAGTTCTTCAAGCGGCTCTCCCCTGTGTTTCATTACTGAAGAACGCCCCGCTTTCATTGCACAACGGACAGCAATGAAATGGCGGTTAGTGTTTTCAGTCATTTGTAAGCACAGGTTTAGAATCTTGAGATTCCTTCTCTCGATTCAGCTGGAAGACGTAGGTTGCATTCATTGCCTACCTTCGTCTTCAACGTCACATAGTGTTGTTTCTCCTTAAGCTGAGATTCAACGTCTATGAGATTTTCTTGCCATCAGGGACCTCGGTCTTTTGAAGGCAATTGACTTTCGCCTTTTGAGCTTATGCATTAAGAGAATCATCGCCGCGCCGTCCGGCATCGGTGACTAACAAATATTTTATTTGTTTGGTCTCTCAGCATAACTCTTTAAAGGGCGAAGGTCACGTGACTTACCCGGATGCTTGGACAACTTGCCTCTACTGATTCCGAACCAGTCAGTCGGCAGCTGTCAGAGCGCCCGAGTCAGTTACGAACTATGCTGTGGACTTAGTTCGGTTGTTCCAGAGCAATCATTACTTCGTCTTAATAGCTTGTCAGTATGAGTACTGTACATAACCAAAGTCGAGAAGAGGGATAGGTCATACGACTATTCCCTTCTTTTCGTCTTAGGTAACTGCATGACTTCTCTTGAGAAGTCAAGCACAAAGGGATGGGGATTTGTGACGCTCTTTCGTACCGATCTTCGTAGCGAAGACTCAGAACCCTTCGGTAACTGACGATTGGTTCGAGTCCTTCACAATACCCTCCCTAATGGACGCACCTCCACCGCCTCCGATATGAAGGCTATGCTGCTTTGTCCGGTGAAGGTGCGACGGAGCTGTCTGAAGAAACTCGACACCCAGGATGAGTGTGGACGCCTCTTCATCATTCTCTCGCGTTCCGCAAGAACTTCTCCGTGGCGCAGGTAATGAAGGCAGGCGCCTGGTCCAACCGGACCGCATGCACCTCCTTCTACCTTCAGGATATTGCCCACAGTTCCTTGGATCTTTTTCCTTGGGAACCGTGGTGGTTGCTCAACACGTTGTGTAGTTAACCCAGACCCTCGCAGGCTGAACAGCATCGAGTCCTGGTGTGACCGTAAGAATGGATGAGGAATGAGAGTGTGACTGGCTCCTCTTCCCATCTTTTTCTTCCCTCTACCTTTGGGTAGAGGGACACGGTCGTCACCCTGCTGGGTAAGGACGAGATGCAGGTGAGCTACTCAATAGAGCACCATCCTATCCCTTTCAGTAGGGATAGGAGTAAATATCCACCACTTCCTCCAACAAGGGGGAGGAAGTGGATGCCAAATTGAGACAAACCCATCATTTTATGATTGTCTCTTGCAAACAGGAACAAGTTCTTGCTTGCTGGTACGAAGAGATACGTTCTTGCCTCTCTCTTAGTACTTGGCCCAGAGGTCTGACCATTGATCCTGCGGTGCACACCCCGATCAATCGGACAGAGGTTTGGATCCCTCCCTTGCTCTTACGACCAGGGAGGCACTCCAGGGTTGGACGAACACCAGTCTGTTCACCAAAAAGACTCAGATTCCTCCCACCAAGAAGTGAGTCTTCCTATTGTTAAAGGACCGAGGGTTTGTATTACGTATCGGAACAAATGACAATTTGTCGAAAATTGCATTTTTCCTAACTATACAAACCTGAGGTCCTTTACATATAGTCCCACCTCATGCCACCCCTCACTCTGCAACTTTTTGCATGGGCCTAAAGCAAAAGTGATTCTTCACCTCTCGGGCGGGCGGGCGCGCGCACGATCGGACAAGCAGTTAACTACCGTTCTCCCCTTGTTCGAAGCTTACGACCGTCCCAGCTGCCGCTAGTTACCTTCCTATTGTTAAAGGACCTCAGGTTTGTATAGTTAGGAAAAATGCAATTTTCGACAAATTGTCATATTAAGTGGTATGAATATCAAAGTCCTGTCCTTACTTATATAAGACAAGGTATGTAATTTGTCATTTTACTATATGTTTTTAAGTCTAAATATGAATTAAATACGCCTCATGAACTAAAGTATTTTTTTTCGTTAACAGATTGGGTTATGGGCATGTTTATTGTGTAAAAATATCATGTGATTCCATTCGCTATTTTCACTTCATTTCATCATAGTATGAGCCTTTAGTGTAACGTTACTTATCTTTTATCGGTGTGAAAACAACAGTAAAATGTGTTCTTTCAAGACCTGAAGTTTTGATTTAAATGATTTTCTCTCAATTTTATCTACGTTTGTATTTGATGGAGTAAGTTTACTGGAGTTATATCTTGTTGCCAATTCACGAATCGTACTATATGGATGAAACTCACAAACTTCGGTATAGTACCTTCAAACTCGACCGTAAGCAAAATGAGAGAAATGTTTTAATCACAACTATTGGGCACAAAAAGAACACATTTTATTGTTTTCACTCCAATAAAAGATAAATACGCAAAGCTCATAGTATTCTACTGAGATAAAGTGAAAATATCGAACGGAATCTGTTGATATTTGTTTAAGCAACAAAAATGCCCACAGCGCCATCTACTAACGACAAAATAACCACATTTCGTTCACAAACGATACGTTTTTAAGTGATATATCCACTTGAAAACACTTTGTATAACATAAAATAACGATGTCTCATATAAATAGAGTATCTTGAGATTCATTTGTGCTAACTAGAAGCAAGAAAGTCGCTCTGATTTGATGTTTGACACAGCAAAACAAACTTACTCGCAATCGCCCTCAGCTGATGTTCAAACCAAAACATGATTGCTATTTTGTAATTTATAATACAAACAAATAGTAAAATGAAAATACATATAATATTATTGGATGCAGTGAAGTAAAACATAACTCTTTAAAAGATCCATGGAAAAGATGCATAGCCACTATGTATTTTATCATACGATACTAATATATGATTATTACATACTCAAATTTTATATCTCGTGTAAGATGCGACCCCCTTAAAATCATCTCCAATATTAGGGCTTCAAAAGTCGCATGATACGCGAGTATATATGGTACTTAGTGATAGGTTTGTAAGCAGCATGAGTTGCCCATTCACCTGCCAGAAGCCAACCCATTTTCCTTGGCACTAGTTGGACAAAATGTTTGCTGTGCTCTTTCCCAGTTGCAGTGTTGAAGCCCCTGTACTGGATGTTTGGTGTATTTAGTTGCGTTAGCAGTGGATGTTCCCTTCCCCTAAAAAAGTGTGATTGAGCAATAAAAGGTGTGCAAAATATGAGTAGGGGTGCTGTCACTGATGGCCAGCTTGACCATGCAACCTCATCAGTTTTGTTTGCTCTGTGAGGGTAGGATATGCAGTCCTGACTCCTGCAAGGAGTGTGCTGGCTGATCTCTAGTGTAGTGGAAGAATACCATATCAGATGAAGTGTTCCACATTACACAATTTGTACTGATGTTTGCGAATTTTCATTGTAGTAGATTTTGGGTCTGGAACCAATTCCCCAAACAACTAGACATATGATCACACTGAAGGATTGATATTTCTCTAGCAGCTAATGCCTCAAGTTCTTGTATTTCCTACATAAACAAACTCATTGCCACACCCCATTATGTAGTAAGTTTTGAAGAGTTTCCACATACTAGACAAAAACTTCATTTCAACCCTGGCTAAACTATCTAAAGCCTATGTTAGAACATTCATGCCTAGTGTATGAAAACTTGATGATACTGATTGTCTAAGGAAGTAAAATTGATTGAATGGATTATTTTGCAGGTGAATGATGTCAAGAGTAAGGCCCATCCATCTTTGATTGGCAAACCTTTGTTTAATGGTGTGCTGTCAGATAAGCAGTGGGCTTTGTTAGATCAAATGCAACAAGAATTGCACAAAGAGTACACAATGAGGAGGGAGATGATGATCAAAAGGTTGGATGTAACAATACAGTCTTTCCAGGTAAGCAAATATGCACCTGCCATTTTTATTTTATTGACATCAGGAGTTTCATGTATGTAGCAGTTGTTGATGGTTTGCACTAATATAGTTTCATATATACCTAGGTATGTTTCATTTGAAGAAATAATATTTAATTGCCATAATGCAGTAAAGAATCCTTGTCTTCCAAACAGTGGTCTGACAAGGCAAAGCAAAGGGAAAATGATTTGGCAAAGGCTTTCAGGACCAAACGGGATCCTATGAAAGAGGAACCAGATGTATCGCTGGGTGACATGCTAGCTGCACGAGAAGATTTAGCTGTCTTAGAGAAGACAAGCAATGCATCTGTTAGGAAGCGGACAAAAACTCCACTAAATAAGGTAAAGAAAGAATGAAGCCTTGTTTTTCAAATACCCATTTCTTTATTTACAAATGTGCCAGGACTGCTTGAGAAAAACAGAAATGTTTTTAGTAAATATTGTCCTATTTTTGGGCATGACTAGCATATTTAAGAAAAATAGAATTGTCACTGACTGTTATCTCTTGAAGGAAGAGTTTGAGTTTTGTCTGATACCCAAGTGCATTCCCATTTTGAGTGTTTTATTGTTAATTTTTATGTTTTAGGTTGTTATCGGCCGTGTACCAGATCGAGGAGGGCGTGCAAATGAGTTGGAACCTCCACCACCAGAGATGCCCTCTTGGACACAGCGATCTGATGGAGGTAAGGGAGTGGTGTCACTTGATGTACATTTGATCTTGAGGTGATTTTTTAATTTCTTACTATACTATCTATAAAGATTCATAAATTGTAACTTAAGTATGTTTCTGTTGATCAAGGGTATGTGGTTTCATGTAAACAATACATAAAGAACAGATATCATAATGACCAGGATGGGGTCATGCTTTAAGACCAGTGTTTTGTTCTTAGAGATAATATTTTGCTGGTATCATAGGTCCATCACTCCTTTTTGGTGTGAATGCTGATATCGGAGGTTCATCACTCCCTTTTGGTGTGAATGCACTATCACTGATTGACAGGTACATGTTCAGACTGCTTTTTCCCAAAACTGCATACAGAGCCACAGTGCAGTTGTCCATGAATTTAGAATATTCCATTTTGGTGGTGTGTTGTTCTCCACTTGACACCATTCTTATGCTGTATTAGGAATTAGGGAGACCCATATTTAAATAAGTTTCATCATCTTCGTCACTTCCAGTGCCCTAAGATGCAAAAGGCCTCTTCAAAATTCCACCACTCATGTCTTAATTGTACTTCACTTCCACAGTTTTCATCTCATTTCATCTCCAGCCAGGAGGAGTATAGCTGTCACTTTTGTATTATGCTCCCAGGGGTGTTGTATAGGACATGGTCAAGGTCTCCATTTCCCTTTCATTATTTATTCGTACAAAAGTCTGCAATATCCTGTGGGTTATTTTTTTCAGTAATCTGCCATCTAGCTCTTAATATTCTTCAAGGTTTTTTCTCAAATCAACAAGATTTGTAGATATACAGGCAGTCCCCGGGTTACGAAGGGGGTTCCGTTCTTAAGATGCGTCGTAACCCGAGAATCGTCGTAAGCCGGAACGACGTTCTTGAAAACATGTTCAAAGGGAAAATTTCACTAATTTGCAATTTTTCTTAGGGCCGTATCTCTAAAATTATCATTAATTTACTTTTTTTCATGTGCAACATTGTGTATTCACAAATTACTGTATATTTTCATTAAAATACAAGAGAGAGAGAGAGAGAGAGAGAGAGAGAGAGAGAGAGAGAGAGATAGAGAGAGAGAGAGAGAGAGAGAGAGAGAGAGAGAGAGAGAGAGAGAGAGAGAGAGAGAGAGAGAGAGATAAACTCTTTACGGTTTCAATACATTGAAATGAACGTCTGTAGGCAACTTTTTCCCCCTCCCATAAATACATATATTTCTCCAGAGAAGAGAGAAAAAGAGGACTGTGCAATTATGTTTGTCTGTCTATCAATTCTTTTGCTGAGAGCGAAAGAGATAAAAGGAAGAAATAGAAACACCAAATGTATGACAAGTATCTTGTGGAGAGAGAGAGTTGTCCTTACAGTATTTAAAAGAGAGAAATGGAATGATTATTGTATTTAAAATACTCAGATATGAATTTTGTACTTACAGTTAATAGTATTATTATTGGAAAATATTAATGATAAACTTATTACATACATGTCCATGAAAATGATCTCATCTCAGTAAGAGAGAGAGAGAGAGAGAGAGAGAGAGAGAGAGAGAGAGAGAGAGAGAGAGAGAGAGATTACATAAAACCATTAAATTCGTTGACCATTGTATGGCATTGTTAAGCTCAGAGTGTCACTGGAGTTGAGGTAGGGAAATTGATACAGAAAAAGACAAAGGGAAGAATTTTCTTTTGAAATTAGTTATCGTATTATTACTACTTCTATTATTATTATTATTTGAAAATATAATAAACACGTGCATCTTCTATGAAAATTCTCTCATCTTAGTAAGAAAGAGGAATTATCCTTACAAGTGAAATGGAAAGGTCATTTTCATCTCTTTAAAATACGACCATTATGAATTTTGTAATTAAAGTTTTATTATTATTATTATTATTATTATTATTATTATTATTATTATTATTATTAAATAACTGAAATTATCAATAAACATTTTACATACTAGTACCATAAAAATTCTTTCATCTCAGAGAGAGAGAGAGAGAGAGAGAGAGAGAGAGAGAGAGAGAGAGAGAGAGAGAGAGAGAGAGAGAGAGTATCTCTCTCTGTTCTCTCAAAAAATACTTATAACGCTTCCAGCGAAAGAGAGGGAGGGAGTTACCACTATGACACATTATTATCTTGTGTGGCAAAAGAGAGAGAGAGAGAGAGAGAGTTAACCTTAATTAAAAGTGACATGGATAGATTAGTACGTATTGTATTTCTTTAAAATACTATCACATATGAATTTTGTAATTACAGTTATTATTATTATTATTATTTGAAAGTATTAAAAACAAATAGTACAAGTACATAAAAAATCTCGAGTCTCAGTAAAAGAGAGAGAGAGAGAGAGGTAGAGAGAGAGAGAGAGAGGAGAGAGAGAGAGAGAGAGGTGATGGGGGCGATGGGGGAATTTCAGGACCAAGGTGATTGCAACACTGCAGCTCTTCCCCCTCCTGGCTGTCACAGAACTTGATATATCTGACAGTTTTAGTACCTGGATCTCGAGGAAGGTTACTGAGAGAAGACTGGGATTTCCTCATTCTTCCATAATTTTTTTAAATATAAGCTAAAAATCTTACTAATTCACTGTTGGTATTTTTCTTTAATGAATTGAATTATTATTGCTGTAATAAATTAATTTAATTATTTGATTTGAAAACTAGTAAATCATTTATTTATCATACAAAAACATACATCTTTATAGAGAGAGAGAGAGAGAGAGAATTATTATTTTTATTATGTGATATCATTTCAACTTATTAAACTTACTAATACAGTATTAATCAAAATTAATATTTGAAAATTAGTAAATCATTTTTGTATTATAAAAATGTATTTAGTCATGAAAATAAACATCAAAATACACTAATTAGTGATTATTTTTGTCGGAAAATACAAAGAGAGAGAGAGAGAGATGAGGAGAGGAGGACGAGCGAGAGAGACGAGAGAGATGAGAGAGAGAGAGATGAGAGAGAGAGAGAGACTGTGCTAAACTTTAAAGGATTCTTATCATAGTATGCATTTTTTAAAAGTGTCGTAAACTCGGAGCGTCGGAAGCGTCAGCGTCGTAACCTCGGAACAAGCGTCGTAACCCAGGGCGGATTTTTCAATGAATATTTAAGAAAAAGCGTCGTAAGCTGGACCCGTCGTAACCCAGGGACCGCTTGTACAGTGATTTCATTGTTGTACCATTATCCATGCCCTTTTAGCAATTGAGATCATACCTAGAAAAATTTATGATCTTGTTTTCAAATGGGTTTTCAGTCTTTGCTTAACAAATCTTATTTACCCTGTGTTACAGTGTATGACTTGGTTTAAGTAAAATGGGAAGTGGTTTAACATTATACAGTATATATGATGTGCAAACTCACGTGCCGTTTTTTAATCCTTCTAAAAAGTTTTAAGATTTGGAGATGTGTTGGAGTCTCACACATCCAGAGATTTCCATTTTTATTGGAAATGTAAATCATATTGCTATTTGATGAAAAGAATAATAATTTGCCTGTTAGTAGCCACTAAACTTTCAGACAGTATCTATCTTAGAGTACTTGGATTAACCACTTTATAGTGGATGATAGTTTTTTTGTAATGTTTTCTCTTAGTCGCAGTCTCTTTAATCATTGTACGTGTAGGTTTGTGTCTCTTTTAATTCACTTTTTTTCTCTCCATTTATTTAATGTAATTGGTCTAGCTAGTTAGAACAGGTTCAGAATTTTAAATCAATTTTGAATCTCTATGTTGACAAATGGGAATGACCATATATTTTAGGATCCATATCCTGAAGTCCCTTTTCAGGTTATATTTATGAAATATAAATTTTGATTTTTAAATACTGTAGTACGTATTAGATTTTTAAAAACGTAATACATACATTGAAAACGATGTACAGTTCTAGATCTATTATAATTTTTCATACTACATATACAGGAGGTAGAGGTGGTGGAGGTGGAGGTGGTGGTGGTGGTGGCTATGAGCACCAAGGTTGGTTGGTTTTCTATGGTTGTGTTGTTCATATATCCAAAAATTTGATCAGTTTCCTTTATATTGGTCTCATTTCTGTTAGATATGTATACTTGATGAACACTGATTTATGTTGTATGGGAAATACACTAAGAATGTTTATCTTATCTTAATAACAGGAGGTCGAGGGGGTGGTCATGAACACCAAGGTTGGTTGGCAGGGAAGTTTTTGGTTGTGTTATTTCTCTGTTTATATATCCCAATGTCTCATAACATTAAATGTTATTTTTATGCATGACACTTACCTGCAGTATATATTATAGCTTATCCTCTTGACGCACTGGCAGAATTTCAAAACTCGCGGCAACCGCTAGTACACTGGTAGTTCAGGTGATGGCCACCCCGCTCCCGTGGCGCTGGTACTTGGAACTATTCCCGTTTTCCTCAGATTTTCTCTGCCAGCCCGAACCGGCAACATCGTTGTTGGTTCTCTGTTGGAATTTCCTGCTCGTATCTGACTTTTGGATATTGGTATCGTATTCAGGAAGTTATTGAGTGGCAATCGCAATTGTTTTGAATTTGTCTAGTATGTCTGATTCAGGAAGTATGTTTAGAGTTTGTGTGAAAGAAGGGTGTAAGGTGAGACTGCCGAAATCATCGGTAGATCCACATACTATTTGTAAGAAGTGTCGTGAGTTTGTATGTACGTGGGACAATAGGTGTAATGAATGTCAGTCTGAATGAGAAAGAGTGGAAGGCTCTTATGAAGTATGTGGAGAGTTGGAAAAAGATCGGGTTAGAAGATCTGTATCTAGGAGTGAAAGATCGGGAGGATCTTCGAGTAAACCTTTGGATGATTCCTTGCATGTGTCTTCTCCAGCTCATGCACATGTAGATGTAGCACCTTTTCCCCAGGTTTCTCCTGCTCCAGTTGCTGTATCTGAGGATACTACGGATCCACAAATAGTGAAAGTGTTCGCTGCCCTTGCGTCCATGGGAGACCAAATTAAACGGTTAACGGACCAAAGTGGAAGTGTTTGGTGACAGTGTTGTGAGGGGGTGGGGCGTCTGATCGTCTCTCTCGTGCTCCTAGACCTAGACCTCTGCAAGCTCCCAGACCCAAGGGAGAAGGCATGTCGACAGTCGAAGGGAGGCGAGAGGGTTGACATGCGATCAGGCGTCCCTTCAGGCAGTCCTGTTGAGACGTCCCAGGCTGCTGCAGTACGCCATAGAAAAGGCATACTGGGAAGTGCCGTTACTCTTCGGATAGTTCGGCCTCGGGAAGGAGACAGACGATTCACGGAGGTATCGCGTCCTCTCAAGAGGTCATACTGTCCGTCCTCTCACAGGAGGAAAGGGCTTTCGACCAGGAAGGGTGGAGTAGCCCTGAGATTTTTTCATCGGAGGATGAAGAGATGATCCCTATCAAAAGGAAGAGGATTTCACGTCGGCTGGAAGTTCGCTCGCCGCCTCGTGTGAGCCCGGTGCGTCCTCGATCTCCTCATCATCAGGAGTCTCGTAAGGAGGCGGGGACGAAGGAGGTGCTGCGGGAAGGATATGCAGCAGAGATTGGCAGTAATTGTGCAATCATGGGAGAAGCCCGAACAACCTTCGGTTAGACGTAAGGACTCGTCTCTCCCGGTTAAGTCCTCCAAGAGGACGCAGGACGTACAACGCGATCCAGGACGCAGTGCGTCCTGTAAGAAGGACGAAGTTCAGGACGCAGGACGCAAAAGAGGAGAAGTGATGGACGCAGCGTGGACGCATACGTTCAGGAGGACGCAGGACGCAGGCGGCAGCAAGTCAAAACATTGTCTCGACAAGGAAGAGAGGAGTTTTGTAGGGAGTCAGTCCGACAGTCACTTTCTAAACAGCAGCTGCATAAGGACTCTGATTGGGAGAATCAGCAGGATCTTGGTTTTCAAGATATTTCTTCGCAGGAGGAAGAGTTTGCGGAGAGTACGGAAGAGGACAAGACGGAAGCGCCTTCTTCGGATTACAAGAGGCTAACAGAGTGCCTTCTTTCTCTGTTTGAAGGAGATTTTCAACCTTCAGGCCCGCCACGCCTTTGTCGCAATTTTCAAAGACGAAGAAAGCCAAGAAATCGTCGTTTTTGAAAATGACTTTGTCCATTTCGGCCAAGAAAGCCCTTCAACGAGTAAATGAGTGGTTGAAGGAGAAGAAAGAGTCGGGCAAGACTTCTTTTGTTTTTCCTCCGGCCAAGTTGGCTTCGAAGTCTGGTGTTTGGTATGCTACGGGGGAAAGTCTTGGCCTGGGAGTACCTTGCCTCCTCCCAGGGAGACTTTTCCAACATAGTGATAGCTCCCGTAGACATGCTTTGCATTCAGCCAAAGTGTGTGGACTTCTTCGGAGTTCGACCATTTACTCAAAGGTATCTTTAGGACTTTTGAGGTATTTAATTTTCTTGACTGGTCGTTGGGGGCCCTGGCTCGGACTTCGGAGATGGAAGAGTCGTCAGTATCCGAGTTGTCGAGAAGCATCATGTCCTGTATAGATAAAGCCTTGAGAGATGGAACTAATGAATTGGCTTCAATATTCACAGCAGGCGTCTTGAAGAAAAGACATCTCTTATGCTCGTTCGCTGCTAAAGGAGTGTCGAACGCGAAAAGTCGGAGTTGATGTTCTCTCCCCTGTCAGGACAGCTCTTCCCTCAAGAGATCATTAAGGACATATCTCTCTCCCTCACTCAGAAGGCTACCCAAGATCTTCTTACGTCATCTGTGAGGAAGTATTTACCTTCTAAGGTCATGAAGAAGACTACGAAAGATACGAAGACAGCACAGCAGCCCTTTCGGGGTAGGACTTTCTCCCGACCAGCATTTAGAGGGAAAAGAGTTCCAGCCAAAAGAGGTGCTAAAACTTCAACGAAACAATGAATCAAAAGTCCTCCAGACTTGTGTAGGGGCCAGACTTTTGGACTTCTGGGAAGTCTGGCAAAACAAAGGAGCGGATCCTTGGTCCGTAAAGGTAGCGAAGGAAGGGTACAAGATCCCCTTTCTCAAGAAACCACCTCTCGCTACAGCTCCGAGAGCCCTAGGGGCTCACTACATCGATTTAGAGAAGAGAGAGGCTCTTTGGCATCAGGTCGTCACCATGATGGAAAAAGGGGCAATAGAACCGGTTCTGGATTGCGAATCCCCAGGTTTTTACAACCGTCTGTTTCTAGTACCGAAATCATCAGGAGGTTGGAGGCCGGTACTGGACGTAAGCCAGCTAAACTTGTTCGTAGAAAAGACCAAGTTTACGATGGAGACGAACGATTCAGTACTGGCAGCGGTACGACCAGGCGACTGGATGGTAACACTGGACCTTCAGGATGCGTACTTCCATATTCCAATTCATCCAAGGTCCAGGAAATATCTGAGATTCGTAATCCAGGGAAGGATTTATCAATTCAAAGCCTGGTTTGTTCGGGCTGTGCACGGCGCCTCAATTTTTACAAGAATGATGACGAATGTGGCGAAGTGGCTTCATTTGGCAGGAGTCAGAGTATCTCTCTACCTCGACGATTGGCTCATAAGAGCACAATCAAAACAGCAATGTCTGGAGGACACGAATGTAACATTGGATTTAACCCAGCAGCTGGGTCTGATGGTGAACCTGGAAAAGTCACGACTGATCCCATCTCAGGAAATAGTTTATTTGGGGATTCGGATATCCTCAGTGACTTTTCGGGCTTTTCCGTCACCCGAAAGGCAGACCATGTGTATACGGAAAGTGGAAGAATTCCTATTGAAAGACCAATGCTCAGCGAGAGAGTGGATGAGCCTGCTGGGGACACTCTCTTCGCTAGAGCGGTTCATTCACTAGGGAGACTTCACATGAGGCCCTTACAGTTCTTTCTGAACGAAGTCTGGCCAAGAAGATCGCAACCAGATTCCTTCCGGTTTTCCAATTCCTCCAAAGATAAAGGAGGAACTAAAGTGGTGGCTAGTGCCGGAGAGGTTGTCAGAGGGTACTTCACTCCAGCAGAAGAACCCAGACCGGATATTATTTTCCGACGCGTCAGACGCAGGCTGGGGAGCGACGCTGGGCCCTCGGGAGGAGTCAGGCCTTTGGAGCGAAGAAGAAAAGGCATGGCACTAAACAGGAAGGAACTGATGGCGATCTTCTTGGCTATGAAAGCGTTCAGACCGTGGATCAGCGGAAAAGTAGTGCAGATCAACGCGGACAATACCACAGCTCTGGCGTATATACGGAAACAAGGAGGAACTCACTCGTTGTCTCTTTGCAACCTGGCGAAGGAGATTCTTCTTTGGTCGCAGAAAGAAAACGTCACCCTGCTCACCAGGTTCATTCAGGGAGAGAAGAACGTCAGGGCGGATCTGTTGAGCAGGGACGGACAAGTGCTCTCACGGAGTGGATGTTGCATCGTCAAGTATGCCAGAGACTGTGGAAGCTTTGGGGCACTCCAGTAGTGGATCTTTTCGCTACCGCGGCGACGAAGAGGTTACCGAACTACTGTTCTCCGATCCCGGACCCTCTTGCAGTCGCAGTCGATGCCTTCCTACTAGATTGGACGGGGCTAGATGCGTACGCTTTTCCCCCGTTCAAGATTTTAGGAAAGGTAATGAAGAAATTCAGGGAAAGTCGAGGAACAACGGCTCACCCTGATAGCCCCATACTGGCCGGCCCAAACTGTTGGTTCACAGAGGTACTGGAATGGACAGTAGATTCCCCGAGAAGTCTACCCACGAGAGTAGATCTTCTCAAACAACCCCACTTCGACAGGTTCCACAAGAACAACCCTCGCTCTGGGTCTGACTGCGTTCAGACTATCGAAAGACTTGTCAGAGCGAGGGGGTTTTCTAGAGAAGCAGCGAAGGCAGTGGCAAGAGCACGAAGACATCGACTATCAAGTGTACCAGGCGAAGTGGGACAACTTCGTAGATGGTGCAAGAATCGGAAGATTTCTTCATCCAGTACCTCTGTGACTCAGATTGCAGATTTCCTGCTATACCTGAAGAAAGAACTAGGTTTGGGCTAATCCAAGACGATTAAAGGCTATAAGTGTATGTTGTCTGCAGTGTTTAGACACAGAGGTTTAAACCTGTCCAATGACGCAGATCTTAGAGATCTCCTCAGATCGTTTGATACAAAGAAGGATCGACGGTGCAGAACCCCTTCTTGGAATTTGGACGTCGTTCTCAAATTCTTGGAGACGGATAAGTTCGAACCTATGGGCAGTGCACCGTTGCGAGAACTAACTAAGAAAACTATTTTCTTAGTAGCTTTAGCTACAGCTAAAAGGATTAGCGAGCTGCAAGCTATTGACAAGCAAATAGGTTGGAAACACAACAAAGCAGTTTGCTCGTTTCAACAGGAGTTCTTAGCAAAGAATGAGAATCCTTCGCATCCATGGCCAAGATCATTTGAGATTGAAGGACTGGCTGAATCTGGTAGGTCAAGAGCAAGAAAGGGTTCTTTGCCCAGTAAGAGCCTTACGGTTTTACGTAGAAAGAACAAGAGGCATTAGGGGAACTTCAGGTTCTCTGTGGTGCTCTGTTAAAGATCCTACTAGACCTATGTCTAAAAACGCAATGGCTTTCTTTGTAAGAGAAGTCATTAAAGATGCTCATTTGCTTTGTCAAGAAGAATGCTTCGGTGTAATTAAAGTTAAAGCTCATGAGGTGAGAGCAGTAGCTACGTCCTTAGCATTCAGAAAAAATTTAGCCCTCAAGGACATTATAGATTCAACGTATTGGAGGACAAACTCTGTGTTTGCCTCGCATTACCTTAGAGACGTGAAGACAACTTTTGATAATTGTCAAACGTTAGGCCCGTATGTATCCTCAGGTACAGTACTGGGCAAAGGAGTTTCCACCCCATAACCTAATAACATGCTAGGTTTTATTTTAATTAGGTTTTATAGTGTTTTTATGGTTGTCTGAGGAGGTTAAAGACCAACTCAGTCTGGTGATTAGTGTGTATTATATGTGTGTGTGGTTCAGGTGACTAACTTTCATAGCATGAATGCCCGTGGTGAATGAGGGCTAGGGTTCTCTGTCAACGAATTGGTCACGTCCAGTTGTCAGGCCTTATTGTTAGCTTTCTCAACAAACAGGTCACGTCCTAGTTGAGAGCTACTAAGGTTTAGCAGGCTAAGAGGCAGGACCTACGAAGTCAGCTACCCTTAGCAGGTAAGGAACATAATACATAGTTCTAAAAATTTTTGGTAAAATTTTTGAATTATGACGATGTTGCTGTCTATGACCCACCTCCAAATGTGTCAATCAGCTATATATATACCTGCCAGGTAAGTGTCATGCATAAAAATGGTATTGTTATGATACAATAAAGTTTTATGCATACTTACCTGGCAGGTATATATAATTAAATTCCCACTCCTCCCCTCAGGAGACAGGGTTCAGAGAAAATCTGAGGAAAACGGAATAGTTCCAAGTACCAGCGCCACGGGAGCGGGGTGGCCATCACCTGAACTACCAGTGTACTAGCGGTTGCCGCGAGTTTTGAAATTCTGCCAGTGCGTCAAGAGGATAAGCTATATATATACCTGCCAGGTAAGTATGCATAAAACTTTATTGTATCATAACAATACCATTTTTCCCATTTATGTAGACTTTGTGCTTGTTAGGTTTTTGATTTTTATTGATATTACAAAATTGGATTAAATTGTAAATGTGCACTAAGGATGTTTTTGTCTTGATAACAGGAGGTCGAGGGGGTGGTCATGAATACCAAGGTTGGTTGACTGACTCTTTATTTGTTTTTGTTATATCTCTGTTACTGTATCGCATAGTCCAATAATGTTTCTTTATTTTGTGAAGGTGGTTGATCATTTGCTTCTTAAATTTTATGTTAACGTTTATGTTATAAAGTTTTTTCTTTAGTGTAGAAGGTGTTCAAAGTTTATTTCACCTTGAAATACAGGAGGTCGTGGCAGTAGTCATGAGCATCAAGGTTTGTTTAGTCATGACTGCTTTGTTAGTTTTTACCCCTGTGGTGCAGATTGTAACTATGCTTTCCTCTCCCTGTTAATCATAGCCCCTTAGCTTAATATCTTTAGTAGCTTATCTCGAAAATGATTAGAGAGTTTATATTGAGTGCAGCATCCATTTTTGTTTTCACGTGTAGTGATTTTCTTCATTACAAATGTGAACAGATAAATGTGTGAAATTTTTAATTGGCTTTTCCCTAACAAGTGACAGGTGACTTGGAAAGAGTTTGGCTTATTTCTATATATAAACCCAATATATAATTATTTTATGTTGGAGATTGAACTGCACTTTGATTTTGACTGCTTTGTTAGTTTTTACCCTTGTGGTGCAGATTCTAACCACGCTTCCCTCCCCCATCCCCCTGTTAATCAGTAGCTTATCTCATATCTTTGAAAATTATTAGAGAGTTTATATTGAGTGCAGCATCCATTTTTGTTTCCACGTGTAGTCATTTTCTTCATTACAAATGTGAACAGATAAATGTGTGAAATTTTTAATTGGCTTTTCCCTAACAAGTGAATGACAGGTGACTTGGAAAAAGTTTGGCTTATTTCTTATGAGTTTCTATAAGCCCAATATATAATTATTTTATGTTGGAGATTGAACTGCACTTTGATTTTGCATTATGTTGTAGCATGTCAGATGCTTTTAAAAATGTTCATTTCACCTTGAGTAACAGGAAGAGAGTGCATTGGTAATGAGCATCATGGTTTGTATATGTTCAGTTATGGTATTCATTCGTGGTCTCGTGGTCTTGAATTTTAGTTGAAGATTCTAACCAAGCATTTTTTCCCTTTGCTAAAGTATGGCTTGTTCCTGCTTTCAAGTGATTTTTGACCTGTGTATTTTTCTACAAGCACACTATACGTACATGATTCACTAGCACATAAGTTTATACAGTGTAATGAAAGTTTGAATTAAATAGGACTTTTTTACTTTGTTGGTGTCTATACGTACTAAAACTTTATTTGTACTAATTTAAATTTGGGAGTTAATCTGAAACAAGCAAATTAACTCAAGATATTTTGATAGAGGTACCATGTAAATTTAAAAATTGGCAAAAATTGGAAGCCTACCTTGTGTGTGTGTGAATGTTCGATTTTTTATCTGATCCAAATTTTAGATTCATTCACTGGTAACATTGTGCTACACTTGAATAGTTAGGTAACATTGTGCTACACTTGAATAGTTAGGTACTTGCATAGATGTTTTTTTATGTTGATGCTCTTTTGTTACTTGATAATGGAAATGCTTTCCCTTGGGAGTAAACATTTTTGCTCTGTGATGAAGTTCCTTTTTAACCAATTAAATTTATTTACAGTTGTCCCCTAATATGTAAGCAGTAGTTTTCAAATGCCTTTGTGTATGGGTAAGTTCATGTAACAGCATATCAAAGATGGGTATAATACGGTACAGGTACACAATCCTTTATCCGAAATCCTTGGTGCCAGATGTGTTTTGGCTTTTGGAATTCTTTGGATTTTGGAACTGTGGGGTCAAGAGCAAAATCAAATGTCACCACTGTGGCAAAAGCAATCCCCCCCAGATATTTACTAACGCTGCATTGACATACCTTCAAAACAAACGTGTCTCTTAAATCTCTCGAGGATTGTTAATCCATTTCTGTTAACCTACTGGTCACAACCCTCATAGTCCATGTGTCTCACAACAATTTTTTTTTAATTTTTTCCCCTAAAGACGTACTATTACCGGTGCTGCACTTTTTTTAAAACTATGAACACTCTCTCTCTCTCTCTCTCTCTCTCTCTCTCTCTCTCTCTCTCTCTCTCTCTCTCTCTCTCTCTCTCTCTCTTGCTTGGTGAGACGTACCCGCGTGAAGTCAGATTAATCAACAGATATCACAAGTTTAACATACGACTAGAATTTGAGAAATATCTAGAAGTGTTCGTGAACTATCGGTGATAAGATTAGTGTGAAAATAGTAGGATAAAGCGTCTTCTAAGTTAGTTTATCAAGTGTAATACTATGAATCAGAACAAGATGGCAGTAATTTCCAACTGCGGGAAGAGGTGGCGTAATTTGGCGTGTTTAGCAGATTCGCAATACGATGAGGTAGCAGGAAGGGAACTGGCATTTCTCATCTATGAAATCAGCAACAGTCCTAACCAAAAAGATACAAAAGCATCATAGATATATTAGAAGGATATAATCCTTCAAACTGGAACAAATCTAATGAAAACATCTTGAAAATAATTGAAGAAGTTCCAAATAAAATCCAAGTGGTCAAGAGACTCATAAAGAAAATATACATAAACCAACATATTCCGACAAAGAAAATGAATAAGGTGAATCTTGTGAATATCCTAATTGATGCATTAGGAAAAAGAATGCCAAAAGCATGCAAACTGTGTAAGGTTTGGTATAGCATAGTCAATCCACAAAACCTAATCAGAAAATGTGCTGCATGCAACATTCCGACCCATCCACAGTGTGCTGAGGTAATACAAGATTTGAGAAAAGATACAAGAATTTTTTGTTCAACATGTCTATCATGGATAGACAATGTTATTAAATCAAGATTGAATGTACAAATAGTTGAGGATGAAGAAGAAGAGGAAGAGGAAGAAGAAGAAGAAAAAGAAGAAGAGGAAAACGGAAGAGAAGTAACAAAAATGAAATGACAGAAAAAAATAAGGAAAACAAAGAACAAGATAAAAGTATGGATGCAGAGATACTCATTGATACTACATATGAGGCAATAAAGCAGCATACCTACGAAGAAATAAATTACGATATGACAACAGAAAAGCAAATCCCGAAGAGGCTCTACCCAGATCTACACAATGACGGGAAAGAGGAAAAAATAGACAAGAAAGACAAAATCTGCAACCTTTTGAAAAGAGGGAATTGCAGATTTGGAGAAAGATGTTACTACAAACATCCTAAGATATGTCAAAACTATGAAATATATGGTAAATGTGCATACTTAGATGGATATGGGGATGATTGCAGAGATCTGCATCCAAAATATGTAAAAACCTAAAAGAAGGAAAAGGATGTAAGTTCGACAAAAAATGTCAAATATATGCACCCTGTAGCCATGAATCATAATCAAATAAATAACCAACCAAGTAATAAAATCCAAAATAAGAAAGAAACAAATAAAGAGAGAAATCAAGAATATCAGGTAAAAGAGAAAAGCAAACCACCAATGAGATATGCAGAGGTGTCAGCAAAAAATTTCAAAGCATCAGCTCCGAAATTCTACTCAAGAGATAATAACTGTATTTATTATGCAAGAGGATATTGCAGAAACGGAGAAAAGTTGCAGATTCAGACACAAAATGAATAATTATGATGAAGGAAGATCAAATATTATGGAAAAGTTGGATTTTTTAATGTCAGAATTTCTGGAAATGAAAAAAAGAACAACATACCAGAACAGGAAAGAGACATGGAAAATCCTTATTACTACCAGTATTAAATGAAGGAGGAAAACACGCAAACCATCATAGTGATGAATGCGCAGGGTTTAGTTACGAGTAACTCAAAAAGAAAAATAGAGTACTTAGAAGAAACTAACCCAAAATGAAAAGAAAATAGATATAATGAATATAAGTGAAACCTGGTATTCCCAAGAGACTGGGAAGGATGATCAAATAAAAGGGTTCCAAACTTATAGATCAGATAGAAAAAATAGGAATCAAGGGGGAACCGCAATATATGGGAAAGACAAAAAACAAGGAAAAATATATGAGAAATATAGTAACTCAGAATGTGAAACTAATAGCGGTAGAATTTGAATCTGAAAAATTGATGAACATAGTAATATATAGACCTCCTAATACTAAAGAGTTTGACTTAATAATTGAAAAATTGGATGATATATGTAGAAATCACAAGGACTGGACTATTCCTCCTATCTGGTGACTTCAACTTTCCTTTCGTAGAATGGAAAGAACGAATAGGAGATTGTGGTTGTACTTATACATATAAAAAAGAGAGTAATAGTAGTGCAGAAGATAAGAGGCAATTTGAAAAGCTATTAGATATGCTACTAGAATACAACATTCAACAAATAAATCACCTGCCAACAAGAAAGGAAAATACTTTAGACCTAGTATTTGTGAACGAGATGAATTATGTTAAAGAAATAATAGTTTATAATGCGAGTATTTCAGACCATAATGTCATAGAATTAACAGTTCATTCCAAAGCAAGTGAAAATAGAGATAAGCAAGAAATGAAAAAGTGGGAAGGATATGGAAAATACAACTTCTACAGTAAAATTATAAAATGGTCAGAAATTTAATGAAGAATTAAACATTGGGATAACATTTTCGTAAGTGATGACATAAGGGTAAATACGGAGATATTATATTAAATATTGGAGAAAATAGTGGAAAAATATATACCGAAGAAGAAAAGTAAACATCATTCATGCATACCAAGAGACAGAAGGATCTTGTTCCAGAAAATCAGAAAGTGGAAAAAAGGTCTTGCAAAAGAAAAAAATGCATAGAAAGTTATAGAACTAAAAAGTAAGATAGAAAATGCAGAACAAAAGATTATACAATCAAAAGAAAATGAAAAACGGGACTTGGAAGAAAAAACCCTATTAAATATCAAGCAAAACAAACTATTATACTCATATGCGAAGAAGATGAATAAAAGAAGAATAGAAATAGGCCCTCTGAGAATTGAAGGAGATTAACGAATGAAAAAAAGGAAATTTGCAACATACTGGCAGAACGATATGAGAGAATTCACCCCTAGAATAGATAATGAAGATAATGATATAGAAGTAAGGGAAGAAAATAGTGAATATTTAGCTGACATAAAAATTAATGAAGCTGATATTGTGCAGGCAATTAATGAAATTAAAAATGGAGCTGCTGCAGGGCCGGATGGAGTCCCTGCTATTTTGTTAAAGAAAGTAGTTCATTCTATCGCAAAGCCACTTGCAATATTATTAAGACAAAGTGTAGATACAGGCAAGATTTATGATGAGCACAAATTAGCATATATCACCCCTACTTTCAAAAGTGGATCAAGACTAGAGGCAAGTAATTATAGGCCTGTGAGTCTAACATCACATATTATGAAAGTGTATGAAAGGGTAATGAAGAAAAATATTATGAAACATTTAATAAAAAATAATTTGTTTAATAAAGGACAACACGGTTTCGTACCCGGAAAAAGTACACAAACCCAACTGTTAGTCCACCGTGAGAACATATTCAAAAATATGAAAAGCGGAAATGAAACAGATGTGGTTTATCTAGACTTTGCAAAAGCTTTTGACAAAGTAGACCATAATATATTAGCAAAGAAAATTAGAAAACACAATATCGTAGATAAAGTAGGAAGATGGTTAAAAGAATTTTTACACAACAGAAAAACAGATAGTTATTGCAAACGATGAGAAATCGGAAGAAACCAAGGTAATATCCGGTGTGCCACAAGGTACGGTGCTAGCTGCAATATTGTTTGTTATTATGATTGAAGACATAGACAGTAATGTTAAGGATTCGGTAGTGAGTAGTTTCGCTGATGACACAAGAATAAGTAGAGAAATTAACTTGTGATGAAGATAGGAACGCTCTACAAAGAGACCTTAACAAAGTATATGATTGGGCAGAGGTAAATAGGATGGTATTTAACTCTGATAAATTTGAATCAATAAATTATGGAGACAGAGAAGGAAAGCTATATGCATATAGGGGACCTAATAATGAGACAATCACAAATAAGGAAGCAGTTAAAGACCTTGGTGTGATGATGAATAGGAACATGTTATGCAATGATCAAATAGACAATTCTGTTGGCAAAATGTAAAGCAAAAATGGGAATGTTGTTACGGCACTTCAAAACAAGAAAAGCTGAACACATGATTATGCTTTATAAAACATATGTTCGTAGTCCACTTGAATATTGCAATATGATATGGTACCCACACTATCAAAAGGATATTGCACAAATAGAGAGTGTACAAAGGTCCTTTACAGCTAGAATAGAAGAAGTTAAGGACCTAGACTACTGGGAAAGACTACAATCCTTAAAATTATATAGTCTAGAAAGGAGAAGAGAACGCTACATGATAATTCAGGCATGGAAACAGATAGAAGGAATAACAGAAAATATCATGGAACTAAAAATATCAGAAAGAGCAAGCAGAGGTAGATTAATAGTGCCCAAAACTATACTAGGAAAAATAAGGAAAGCACACAGGACATTAATCCACTACGCACCAGCATCGATAATGCAGCGTCTATTCAATGCGTTGCCAGCTCATCTGAGGAATATATCAGGAGTGAGCGTAGATGTGTTTAAGAATAAGCTCGACAAATATCTAAACTGCATCCCAGACCATCCAAGATTGGAAGATGCAAAATATACCGGAAGATGTACTAGCAACTCTCTGGTAGACATTAGAGGCGCCTCACACTGAGGGACCTGGGGCAACCCGAACGAACTGTAAGGTCTGTAAGGTAAGGCTGTAAGGTCTCTCTCATCTCTCCTCTCTGGTCTCTCGTCTCTCTCTCTCTCTCTCTCTCTCTCTCTCTCTCTCTCTCTCTCTCCCCAAAACTTACAGGTTAAAGAGATTCGAATTAGCAGTATGTTTTCCTGAGAGAGAGAGAGGCAAGCTTGGGAAGATGTACATTCAATGATATATATTTATATATATATATTTTTCTCCCTTTTAAACTCTGGATTCTTAAGGACAGTTCTTGGGATTTAGTAAGAAAAATTATTTGATAAGCACCACACACCCAAATGACTCAGGTCAGCCATTAGCACGCCAAACTACCATCCTTATAAATTGACGCTCTACTCTCCATAAAATTTTTTCAGTTTTTAGAATTTCGGATAAACGATTGCATGTACCTGTTCACTTTAATTATAAGAACAGGCAGTCCCCAGGTTACGATGGGGGTTCCGTTCTTGAGACGCGTTGTAACCCGAAAATCGTCGTAAGCAGGAACATCATCAAAAATCCTAAGAAAACCTTAATATTAATGCTTTGGGTGCATTCAAAACTATGTAAACTGCATCCTTATTGCATTTTTCATCAAAAAAACCTTCTAAATTGATTATTTTGCATTTTTGGTGTCATATTTCTTGTGCCAGATGAGCGTCGTAGGCGTCGTAACCCTGGAAATAATTTCTGATGAATAATGAATATAATTGAAAAGCGCCTTAACCTCGGAACGTCATAAGCCGAACCCGTTGTAACCCGGGGGCTGCCTGGACTGTATAATAAAGAACAAGAAATACAGAAATGAATTCGTACAAGCAGTCCCTGGTTATGGGCGGACTCTGTTAATGGCGATCCAGTTGTATGCGGCTTGTCTAGAGCCATAAAATCGGCAACTTATGGTGCCATAATGCGCCACGTTTCGGTTATCAGCACCATTAGGTGCCGATAAGAGAGTTACGGCCCCATAACATTCCTAACAGAGGCGCTGTTAACTGAAACTTGGTGCCGTAAGGACCATAAACCACCAATTTTCGATTAATGGTGGTTTTCGCTCGTCAGCACCAAGCTAAGAACGGAACCTCTGCCAATAACCAGGGACTGTCTGGAGTCACTTGTAGCAACATCAGAAAAGTCTAGGAAAGCTACTCTCAAAAAAGACAAGAAAATGAAAGCACAAAAGAAAAAAGGTATACATATAGCTAGCGTAAATAGTATAGGTCAAGAAGGTGACAGCACAAAAAAAGGTATATCCTTTTAAAGTAAATTACCAAAAAATGACGTTATAAATATTAAAGTTCTGAAAAGCATTTCATGGGAAGTTGTATCCAGTACAGTATAACTTTTCTTTAGTTACACTGTATTATTAAATTTTCAGTGGATTATCTACATCATAAAACTTTAATGTATAACTAGTGTCAGTCAAAAAAGCGCCAGGGATAAATGTTCTATGGAAAGAAAAGCTTGACTTGGCTCATATGAAGTCATGAAAATATTATAAGGATTACATTATTTACCACTTCTTTTTTGTATGCCAGGTGGTGGTGGTGGTGGTGGTGGTGGTGGTGGTGGTGGTGGTGGTAGAGGACAAGATGGTCATCAAGGTTTGTTAACTAACAAACTCTGGTGTTATTTAATACTTGTGAGGTGGACTACTTTTGGGGGAGTGGGGAAAAAGGGAAAGGACAGAAGGCGAAGATTGTCAAGATATCCTCAAAAGTTTGAAAACATTTAAGTTTTGATTTTGCTAACAAGTGTGAAATTAAATCTAACCCCATTTCTTGTCATGCATGCTTTGTTTTTCTTTAGGAAAAATATACTGACATTCTGTGAAGAATTAACTTTCAAGATATTTGTTTTCTCTATGTAGGTCATATTTTGGTCTTTGGTGTAACATGCACACCAGTAGTAATGACTCCTGCAAAATTTTTGAAATTTCCATTGAACCATAATCAGATTAATTTGCCAGGTAATTTGCAAACTAACACTCCTGAAAACATTAATTTCAAGTTACTCAAAAAGCATTAAAATACAATTTTCTTTCATAATGGCTTCATACGTATCATGAGCTTGATTTTTACGTTTTCAGCTATTCGTATTAAAAATTTATCATATTTTATGAATTAGTTAGGATATGTAGACAGAATGTGGACCGGAATACTGCTAAGAAAGATACATAGTCAAATAGACTGTAATGAAGGTGGCCGGAATGATTTAAAGTCCTAGCATTAATTGGTAAATCTATTCCCTATGGATTGTTTCACTTTTCATATGTCCAAGTTCCATGTTTGGGAGACATCATTATTAAGTTTACTGACCTCATTGAAATTGATCTAGTTGGCAGTCCACCTTATCATTTTCTCCTGTATGGAACATAGTACAGTTTTAGTTTTCCTAGTACTGTAATCACGGGAAAGCTGACTTTTACTGTCACATTATCTCAAACCTCCACCCAAATTCACAGTCTAGTAAGGTGTTAACTATCCTTAGTTCTGTCTGTATTGAGTTTTTCTTTTTCATAAAGCCATGTTTCATGATGTTGACTCAGGATTACTGTAAATTCTTCCCTTTCTTGCCTTTCATGTCTTATATGTAGGATTAGGTGTAGGAGAGGTAGTTACTGTTCTGTATTGTTAATTCAGACATAAAGTATAGCAAGTTTAAACACCTTTAATAACATCTTGTGTTGTGAGTTCTTTTCATGTTGTAAATTTGTCTTGATTTACAGTAATATAAATTTCTTGAAAGAAGTTCATCTTTTGAATTAGCAATGTCTAATATTTCATTTGGTCTTTGAAATTAACTGTTATGACAAGGAAACAGATGTTTGTGTCACAACAAACTTACTTTTACATAACCTGCTTGTGTAGGTTAGTAAAATTGATAGGTTTGTATGAAAAAGTTTGTTATAACCCATTGATCATAAGTTTCTACATTCCTTGTGGAACTAATCATAGTCCCACCAGTCTGATATTTTAAGAAAATGCTCCCTGTCCCACTGGCTGTCCCATCCTCTATTCCACATGTACCCTCATTCTGTTGGTGTGACTGAAGCAGCCACACAGTAGCAAGGCTCTCTAAAATTGGGAGAAATTTTTATGTGTAAAGCTACGGCCTTTGTCTTAGTTCAGGACTGCATCTTTTACCAACATATACATTCATCTCAAAAGAAGCATAAATATATGTAAAACCAAACAGAAACAACTAATAGACCAGGACTAGCTAAAATATGAAAGCAGTAGGTGAGCAGCTAGATATTCAATGAAAATTACTGGAGTACAGACTTCTTCACTGTACGACGGCTGCCGGTCCTCTCTGTCTTCCTCTGGCGTTTTGTTTGTCGATTGGTACCACTGTTGTAACTCGAAATGTGTATTTATTTAACTATCTTCACTGCACGTTACGTCTCCTGGATCCCACCACTGCCACCACTTTTATGTTGTGCCCTTCTTAAAGTAGTGTGTTCGAGTGTATGTTTGCTCACCTGCTTCTTTCTTCTGAATGATTAGTTCTTCAGTCTGGTTCTATGTTCAACTTTATGCTTCTTCTTAATGTTAGTTTTGGATTAGTAATCTTAATAGGCTTAGTCTCTCAGGAGAAGTTTAAATGAGACGAACGGCAGAGTTTCTTTCTTCACTGTTGCAAAGAATACAAGTTACAACTACAAAGTTTATAAAGTGAGACATTGGTTTGGACCACCAGCATAGTTCTTGCTTCTTCACTGTACGACAGTTGCCGCTCCTCTCTGTCTTCTTCTGGCGTTCTGAAATTCAGCCACCCTGGGTTTGAATTCAGCCCAACCTTCTAAACCGGTGTAGGTTCTAGTTCTCCGCCCAACTGGATTCTTGATTCATGGGACAGATATTTCCCTTATCTTTCCCCATCCCCTTTTAGGTGGGGTTAACATGTTAATTCCTCCTCTTCCAGGCAGAGTCAATAATTTAACATGCTAATACCTTCCTCCTGGAGGCGGAGCTGCATTCTTGATAGTAACTGAGTAAGTCTGGTGCGAGGTCACAGGTCAAATATTTTATGACGGTCGTAAGATTTTAATTGCGATGTTATGGTTCAACTTCCTGACACTAAGGTTTTGTTACATCTAGGCTTGTTGATCAAATTCTGACTCGCACCAAAGCTCAATTCTCTCTCTCTCTTTCTCTTTCTCGTTATTTTCACTGTACTTTGGTTATTCTCTCTTCTTTGTTTTTATGCTACTCTATCTACTATTATTTCTTATAGTTATCATTATATCATATATACCTATATATCTTATATATTTGGCAATGTGTGTATGTATGTATGTATGTATGATTGGTATGGGCGCCCGGGCCGTCAGTCTGACAGGACTGAGATTCGGAACGGAAATGGGTTCCCACCCCGGGAAGGTCGAGACCTACGTTTGGGAGCCCGGGCTCCCAAAATTTCTACTCCCTCCCCCCTCCAAAGGGTGAGAAACAGAGCTGGTTCTGCCCGTGAAACGGGGCTGGCTATGCCCGTAGACTTAGTTACCTAAGAGAAAGGAGCGAGAGGGGAAGGAAGAGAGTTGAGGGGGTGTTAGGTAGGAGAAAGATGGAAAAAGTGAGAGTGGGAGAGAGAGACAGACAGACAGAGAAGAGTGGTTGTTTGGAAACAGAGAGACAGAGAGTTGGTATTAGTGAGAAGAAGAGTGAAAGAGACTGTGATGTTTGCAGACAGAAAGAGAGTCAGAGAAAGGAGCTTTCTCTTTTCTTTCTTTTCCATTTCAGTTTCAAGCGCCTTCAGTTCCCAGTCAGGTTGGCTTTTGCCATGACTATCAGTAAAGCCCAGGGACAGTCTCTGAGTGGCTGGCATCAACTTGGAGCAACCTTGCTTTTCTCACGGGCAGTTTTATGTAGCGTGCTCAAGAGTGGGCTCTCTGGAACGCCTGTTCATTTTGTCACCGGAGGGAAAAACATAGAACATAGTCTACCAAAAGGCTCTCTGCATTTTCAAGGATGTTTGTTTTGTCAGTTTTGCATTCCTCACAATTCGGGTCGTGGCACTGTATTCAATTGTGGCTTGATTTATCTATTTTCTTTTCATAAACTATACTCTGGGTTTCACAGACCAATCTAGCTGGGACCCACCTGTATATATATATATATATATATTATATATATAATAATATATATAAGACTATTAATATTATAAATATATAGGAAAAGCTTGACTGATTTATATGAAGTAATGAAAATAGTATCAGATTACCGTACATTGTTTACCACTTTTTTTTGTATACTAGGTGGTGGTGTTGGTGGAGGTGGTGGTAGAGGACAGGATGGTTATCAAGGTTTGTTAACTAACAAACTCTGGTGTAATACTTGTGAAGTGGACCTTTTTTTAGGGGTGGAGGACATATTTTACTGAATGCTTGTGTGTCAAGTTTATTTTTAAGTTTGAAAACATGACTTTTTAATTTTTGTTTTTGCTAACATTAAAGTGTGAAATGAAATTAACACCATTTCTTGTCATGCTTGCTTTGTTTTTCCTGGGAAAGAATTTTATGATATTCTGTTTAGAATTACTTTTCAAGATATTTTTCTCTATGTATGTACTTTGGTGTAACATGGATGGACACCAGGGCTAACAAAACCTGCAAAATTTTTATACATTTCCATTTAATCATAATCAGTTTTAATTGCCAGGTAATTTGCAAACTAACACCAATTGATTTTCAGTTATTCGTAAAGTATTAAGCACAATTTTCCCCCTCATAATGGTTTCATGCTCTCATAATGGCTTCATAATCATGACGAGTTTGATTTTATCATTTTCAGCTACCATTAGAATTTTTCATTATTTATTAGTAAGTTAGGAAATTTAGACAGGATATGGAGACAGGAATACTACTAAGAGAGAAACTACGTCGAATAGCATTAATTGGTAAATATATTCCCTATGGACGGCTTCACTTCTCATATGTCCAAGTTCTAGTTTGGGAGATGACATTATTTACTGTTTGCTGACCTCATTTAAAATTATGTAGACTTTTGCATAACTTTAGTGTTTCTAGACTGTATTTTCAGGAAAGCTGTCTATACATTGGTCATTTTCACTTTGCCTTTTAATGTTTCATTACCACAAAAGCTTGTTTAGTTGGGTGTTAACTATCCTTTAGTTTTCTCAGTGTTGAGTTTTTCTTTGTTTTCATAAAGCCATGTTTCATGATGATTACTCAGGATTACTGTAAATTCTTCCCTTCCTTCTCACCTCTTATGTATAGGATTAGGTGTAGGGGAGGTAGTTACTTGTTCTTTAGCACTAATTCAGTCCTGAAGTGTAGCAAGTTTAAACACACTGTATTAATAACATTTGTGTTGCGAGTTCTTTTCATCTTGTAATTTTTTTATTTACAGTAATATAAATTTCTAAATAGAAGTTCTTTTAAATTAGCAGTGTGTGATGTTTCATTTTCCTTGTTCTTTGAAATTAACTTGTATGACAAGGAAACATATTTGCATCAAAACAAACACTTCTTTGTGCATAACCTACTTTTGCGGGCTAAGTAAAATTGGTAGATTTGTATGAAAAGCTTGATTTGTTCTATATAACCTGTTTATCATTGGTTGCTGCATTCCTTGTAACCTAATCCTTGTCTCACCAACTTGATATTTTAAGAAAATGCTCTGTTCCCCATTTCTGCATTTAGCCTCATTTTGTGGCTTCACAACATAGGATGGCTGTCTTAAATTGGGAGAAATTGCTTTGTGGAAAGCTCCAGCCTGTTTCAATTCAAGCCTGCAACTCGACCAATGAATATATTAATCACAAAAGAAGCTGATATATATATATATATATATATATATATATATTTTATTTATTTATTATATGTGTGTGTGTATAAGACTAACCAGAAACAATTAATAGAGCCAGGACTAGCTAAAATATGAAAACAGTAAGTGAGCAGCTAGATGTTCAATGAAAATTACCATATTTACAGATTGCCAGCAGGCATAGGAACTTAAATGTTCAGGCTAGCATATACTTTTAAGGAAAAATAGAATGAAAATGTCAGAAAATCCAAATAGAATGAAAATGTCAGAAAATCCAACACCTAACAAGATGAAAGCCTGACAAGGTTGTTGAGTTAAAGATAGAGTGATGTTAGTGAGCCATGGTCGTTTTAATGAACTTTTATAAAAAAAATTTGAGAGCAAGACTGCATAATGTTTAACAACGTCTGTGAAGAAGAATGATAATTTTTCACCACTTCGGTACTCTGGGACCCAGATGCATACTCAGAAGATAGATAGGGACATTTTCTGGAATGTCAGGAGTCAAGTGCTCTGGAGATGAAGCAAACATAAAGTAATGGTTATGAGATGAAATGCTACACTTTTTTTTTTTATGGAAAAAGACTTTAGCAAAACTTTTCAGGCATTTCAAAATTTTATCTTGTAGTATTGATATTTCCTCATTAGAATGCTAATTGTGATTTTTTTTTTCCACTCTGGGTTATCACAGTTTTTCATTACTCTTCTACAATTTTAGTACAGTTTTATATAATGGATTCAGAGTGAGATAAGTTATATAAGCTTTATAAGCTATATTTTCATTCATGAGTAATTGGGACAAGTTTTCCTCGGTATGAAAGTAGGTTGGACATAAATTCCTGAGTGTGATGATCATATATACTCAATATTTTCACAGTTGATGTTTCACATTAAGTAGAAATGTGTAATTAGCTCAGTGTTTTGAGATTTCTACTTTTGTTTCAGGACACGGAGGAGGTCGTGGAGGCTTCTCATCAGGCCATGTGCAGGGCGGATGGAACCAGGGTGGTGGCAGAGGTGGAGGTAGGGGTGGTGGGGGAGGAGGATATGACAATAGGGGAGGGGGATATGATAATAGAGGCGGTGGGGGATATGACAACCGTGGAGGAGGTGGACATGATAATCGCGGAGGTGGTTATGATAACCGCAACTATAATCGAGGTGGTGGCGGGTATGATAACAGAGGTTATGACAATAGAGGTTATGATAACAGGAGTGGCCATGGTGGTGGAGGTTGGGGAGGTGGTAGAGGTAGAGGAGGAAGAGGAGGGGGTCATAGGTATTAAATCAGGAGTAACTTAGAGAACTCATGGACTGTATGCACAGTACTCCAGTGTGGAAGTTACCATTATTGCTGTTTGACTTTTTCTGATATTTTTATTTGTGTTTTGAAAGATCGTTACTTGACATGTGTCAGACCTGAAAACTTTTGTGTGTGTTTTCCTGCATACTTTCCAAAATTCCAAGTGGTATTTAGCGATTAAGTTGCTTCAAAATGAGTTGAGCAGTATGTTTGTAATACATCTTGATACCTCATTGAAGAGTCCCTTAACTTTATTTCAACACCATTTGCTCAGCACTGCATGCTATGCAATTTCAACTTGTCTTAGTTTCTTTATGTAATTTGAACTCAAAGCACCTAATACTGGAATTTTCAAAGTACATGTAGTAACAGATTTCCATTCTGTGTAGTTAAGTGTCATATTTTATTTTTTCTGCCAAGACAAGTACTTTAAATGCCAAGTCTAGGGAAATAAAGGGAGGTCACAACTGTCTTAATTTTGCAGATTTTTTAGCTGTTTTATAAGGGAATTTTCATCTACATGCTCATAGAGAGGGGTTACTGATACACTATTCAACAATTTTGTTTTTTTACAGCTTTCAGTTATGCACATGCATTTAAGTTGTAATTCTTTTCACAGCTTTGTATGCCAAAATACTTTTTCATATCCAGAGGAATAATACAATGCAGCCCTGAAATTGTTCACTCATTCTCATTCATCACAAAGCTTTCATTTTATAACTTGTTGGAAACATCTTGCGCATTCTTAACATAAAGATTGCTGAGCAGCTATGTATTAAAAGTAAGCAATCCAAAGCTACACTTAGTATTTATTAACTTATTTTATTTTTCTTATGTACTTGGTTGTAACAGTGAAACAGATTGTTTGTGATCCAAATTCTTGATACTATGGATGCCTGTCGTATGTTCTTGGAGGCCTGGCTTTATCCCGAAAGGAAACTACTAGTTGTACCCTTTATGATAGTGCATACTCATGTTTATCCTGGGAATTAAGCTTTGTGTATATCATACTACAGTATAGTATTGTTTAATATTTAAACATTTAAAAAACCAATACCCTTTGATATAATCAACATCTTAACCTTTGCATTGCTGGCTGTTTGGAAGACTAGGTAGACTAATTAATATATCATTGTACGTATTAGGAGACAAATAGTGAAAGTCTCCTTGGTAAACAGGCTTTATGCTGTGTTCATGGCTGAGATATTATTTTGTAATGCATTTTTTCCATCACAAGTTGTACTGAAAGGTTTTACTGATTGCTATTGAAAGAAGCTTGGAATATAGATTTCCTTCAACTTTTGTCTGAAGGTCTTTTATTATACTGTACTTGTCTTTGCAAGTTTGACGACCACACGTTTCTTTTGGACAGTAAAGTTGTGTAGGTCCTGAGATGAAAGCAGTATTTTGAAATGTATACAAAAGTAATTGAGAATACATATGGTAATTTATACTACTATTGTTCCAAAAGTACATGAATTTGGAATGAAATTGAGCTGGAGATGTTCTATAGGTCATTGCTGAATTTTGACATCTAATATGTAAATCAAAAGTCTATACCGTAATAATTGTGTGTAACCACTTAAGGTTCAAAACTAAATAATATCATTAGGTTGTATAATTTGTCATCTTAGAATATAGAATTTGTGAATTTTGATATTTCAAAAGTGAATCAGCATTGACTGTGTTATTCATCAGTTTTTATTTTTTTCCTAGAAACACAGTGTTTTGAACATTGTGTAGCTTTTCGGAAGAAGACCAAACCTAATTGAAGTAGTACATATTAGGATTTGTGCAAATTTCTTATGTAAATTTTTTTTTCTTTAATTTTCTTGAGACACAGTATAAATAACACATATGCACATGTAGTTTTTGCATGGAGCACAGTAGAAATGTTACTTTGCTTATACATATCAATCCATGTGACAATTTCATAGATACTGTTAAATTCTTCAAGTTAAAGATTGGAATTATTGGGCTGAGCAAAGAAATAATATACTAAAATGTGAATTAAGAGAAATTATTGGCTAGTTGATCAGAGTAGTTTTTGTTTTTGAAACTTTCATATAATTCCTCATGATCAACTGGAGTTTTTTAATTTGTTTTCTTTTGCTTTTAGAATATTCCAGTACAGTACTAAATTTTTATGATCAAGATTCTATATAGAAGAATTATTAATTTACAACAGATGTGTTGTGTAAATTGAAGAGAAACTTTAGATTCACCTTTTTATGGATAGAGAGGTTTTGAACAAAAGGTCTATAGAAAAAAAAGCCTATTCTGTGCCATCACATGTAGTGTGTCTAGATTTTTCTGCATGTGTATATAGATTTTTCTGCATGTATCTTTTTTTTTTTTTTTTTAGTCATTTATAAGGATTTTCTAAGCAGAGGTAACCTGAATAGTTTGTATAAACCAGTTATTTAAAGAGGAATGGTTTTTGTTAGAGTTAATGCCGAATTGAAGTAGCATAATCATTGGCCATGTACAGTTAAGTGAACTGTGAAGAGCAAGATAGACAAGGGAAGTGAGCAACTATTGAGGAAACTACTTGTGTATGATTTATTTTAGTAATTGTATGTGTAGTGATAATAACTACTATCTTCATCACTTAATGAAAGAAAAGCCTGGTAATAGACAATAATGGCTAATGGTTCTTGAAACAGTTATTTTACATCCTAGGTAGCTGAAGTATACCAAATACAGTTTATGGTGTAAATAATGCCTTTCTCTACTTCCTTAATGAATAAAATACAGTACATGCTGATATGTAATTTGCCCTCTAAAATGGTAAGGTGCCATTAAGGTTTGGGTCTGTATTGTTTGGATAATTTGACCTCCACAACATTGAAGCACCATATTATCCATTTATATTGCATAAGTTTCATTTATTATTTCTCATACACATGTTCCTTCCTTGAACATTCATAGATTGTACTAATTAAATTTATAGAGTTTAGCTAAGGTTATCCTCATCAGTCTCATTTACTGTTAATTTTGAAGATGCTATGGTATGGTACTAAAAACTTGTACAAGAAAATTGCCCTAATACAGTAATATCAAATGAGAACCAAAAAATAAACTTGCATAAAGCAATAGGGTATGCTATAAGTAAGAAGTTACTTTATACAGTATAGGGTAAATGACAGTCATTTACACTGGTGACTAATGTAAACATGAAGGGAAATTGACTCCATAAGTTAATGAATTCAGAAATACTAATATAAAACCGACTTTGGTTCAATAGCAGGTGTATAAATTTCAAAACAGGTGCTTGAGATTGATTCCTAACGAATCTGATCCTTATCGGAACAGCCAAACAAGCGCTGTAGTCTACATCTTTAATGTCAATGGAAAGTTTCAGCGTTAACATACTAAGCTATTTTATGTTTTGGTGTTTTGCTTCTTAGGTCAAAAATGGCTTAGTGTGTTAAAGCTGGAATGTCCCACTAAATTGAAAGACTATAGTGCTTGCTTGTGGTTGGTTTGGTGTTTGCTTCTCACCTCGGTGGTCGCAGGTTCGATTCTCGGCCATTCCATTGAGTAGTGAGAGATGTGTATTTCTGGTGATAGAAGTTCACTCTCGACATGGTTCGGAAGTCACGTAAAGCCGTTGGTTCCGTTGCTGAATAACCACTGGTTCCATGCAACGTAAAAACACCATACATACATATATATACTGATGTCTATATTTGATGCTAATGCTGATAACAAATTGCCTGCATACATTAGAATCTCAAAATGTTGGTTTACGTTAAGTATTTAACTGTAATTTTTGTTTACTCTTAGTGGCATTTAAAACAACTGCTACAATCCCATTCATTTTATATTGCCATATATAATGGGACTCTGTATCAGAGGGCCCACTGACCCTTTTCATGGATGCTTGTGAAGCATCTCTCTCCTCTCTCCATTCATTTGTATAATTGTTTATTAGGATATTTCTTCTAATTTCCCTGTAATTCATCTTTCATGCCGTCAATGGTTTCCCTGCCTCAGCTTTTTGCCTAGTCCTATGATAGCTTTTTTGGCCTGGGATTTAGCTGTATCAGAAAGTTGAACAACGTACAAAAACTCTCTTTCAAATCTAATTTTTTTGCAGTATTTTGCAACCAGTTGTTGTTGTTGTTATTATTAATAGGGCTTAGTTTTTCCAGACCTCCGAGTCTTAGGTTGACTCTTCTCGGGCTGGTTCTCAGGGATTAATCCTGAGAAGAAAAATTATTTCAGAAACTAGTTGTATTTAAAAAAATTTAAAGTTGTTAATTGAAAAATCTTTGCTTTCAGCAAGAATATTTTTCATTTTTGAATTCCATAGATAAATTGATCTTTGTTGGGTCCAGTTTGGGCGTTCAATAAGTAAATGTTGCACTGTCGTGGGTGTCTGACATCTATTGCATTTCATTGTGTCAGCATGCAGTGTTGACAAAGTGACCATGCGAGAATCTTGTCTCCCCTGTACGGAGCCTTGTTAGGAGTACCTCTTTTGATCTTTCTTTTTGTGAAGATGTCTTCCATGCATACACTTCAGTTTTTATAGTTTTAAGCTTATTTGTGGTTGGTACTATTAAGGACCATTCTCTTTTCCAATCTTTGGTTTGACAGATATTGCAACCAGTGGGGTTTTGGCAAATTTTGCTACATGCTTTAATCATGTATAGATACTTTCAATTAATGGTCAAAATGACAACAAATATGCTGCCTACCACCCAATTTCTAGAACAAAGTACAGGTATTGGATATGTACTTGTCTTGAAAATATAACCTGATCACTGCAACTTGTCAGTTTGGAAAATAACCTAAACTTTCTACAATTGTCAAAAACTAAATGGATAATGAGATTGATTAGCTTGTCTTTATTTTTAATGGTCTGGAAGTTTTAACACTCATGGTAGCCAGCTAACATGTTGAAATGCAATCCAAGTGGTCTTTTGATAAATAAAAATGGTACACTGCTTATGGATGTTTGGATGTTAGAAGTAAACTGATACAATTTAAGGTACTTGAGATCTAAAACAAGCTTAATTGCTAAAAGCCTTTCATATTCCTCGTAGTACTCTGACAGGAACGATATGTCAAATATTGCTAACGGCATTTCTCACTACATACGAAAAAAAATTCTGACCACCAACTTATACTGGAATCCTCATCTTTTCCTTTAATTCAGAAGTGATTCACAAGTAGTTTAGGAGGCCACCAGAAAATAAAATACTGTACAATCAAATTTTCAATAAAAAGAAAGTATTAAAATTTGACTAGCCTGAACTTGTTCCAAGAGTGCTTCAAAAAATTTCCACCACGTACCACTCAATTTTTGAACCACTAACCAACTGGCTTGCTGGTAGCCCTTGTACCATATACCCCCCAAACCCTAAGAACTGGCATTAGTCTTAATATATACATATGATGATTTCCTTAAATATATATATGTAAACATGAAAACTAGGTACATTACAAATACCTCGGTAGAAAATATGGTAAATGAAAGTGCAACTTTTATACAAATGACAATGAGAATGTCCATATGAATTACAGTATGTGATACATGTTATAAATTAGCTCATTTTGGTGTCTGAAAATTTTCTTTCTAAATATATATACTATATGTATATACCTTTTCACTTTGCATAAGCTTGCCATTACATATGATGTGATGTTAGACAAGTAGTATAAGTGGGAAAAAGTAAGAGGCATAACCATTTATGGGCCAGCCTGCAGTTTGCAAGAAAGTTAAGATTTGTATTAAAAAAAAAAAAAAAAAAAAACTTAATTCTTTCACTTAGTCACCACAGTTACCTACATATTCCTCCTAACTAAAATAGCAGTAGTACAGGTATTCACTCTTACTTTTACTTTCCTCACCTTTCAACTTACAAAACCAAAAATTTTTATAAAAAGCAGCCATTTCCTTTATTACATTCAATCCTTAATCTAACCACAAAAGAAGTTGCACCACTAGTTTGATCAAGAAAAGGTGAGAGGGTGAAGGGTAGAAAAAAATTTGAGCTACTACCAAACCAAATTTGTGCACTGCGTGATATCCAAGGTAGCAAAGACACTCATAATGCAAGTATATGGCACCTCAGCCCTGGAAGGCTATTTGCCCAGGGGGGAACTTCGCCAAGTCTTACTTATTGGACTATCTTGACTACTACCATGTTAGATTTTGTAAGTAAATAGAGGTTTGCACACAATACACAGACATCTGCTGATAATCTTGTTACTACTGCTTTATGCAAGGATTTACACTTTACAATCTTATTAGCAACATGCATCAGCAAATGCGCCTGTCATCACAATAATAAACAAAACTTTAACATTACTCATGGATACATTACCCACATTAACTGATGACACAGGTACCAAGTATTAGAATTTTTGCACAGTTTAATATAAAATAATCATGCTTTGAACTTTGTAGACTTACAGCATAAAAATAACATGAGATTAGTTTCTCATGATGTCGGAAATAATTTTCTGATAATCTGATCACTTGAAATATCTTGTCTTAAAAAATTATTCCTAATTGCAGCACATTGCAGCTCAATAAACAATACTTCTGTTGGTAAACACATTTTCATATGAAATGCCTGATGACAAAATAGCACATTCCATTCAGAAAAATAATAATAAAACTCTCTAACACCCAAACAAAATTTAACATACAAAAACCTAACCCTTGAAGGTGTTTACCATACACAGTAATCTATTAGCGACAACCAGTATTTCTCTGTAACATATGCCTACAGTAAATATGGACCAATAAATATGTAGTAAGGAAAAGCACCAACAAAATTATAATTATAATTACTACACAATTACAGGAGCATATGTAATTGAAATTTTCTATCATAAGGGGGTTCCAATATAGAATGTACAAGATTACAGTGAGATCAAGCTTTGTACCCCAATATATTTCAGTAATATTTACATTTACAAAAAATTCATATCGGTTAACTAATCAATATGTCCTTTACATCAAATAATTGTTGCGCAGGCAATCGCTGACAACCTAAGACAGCAAAACAAACGTTCTTACATCATAAGGCTAAATAAAATTCAAAATGTCCTGAAGTTATACATAACATACTTGAACCGCTCAAAGTTTTGGATCTTCTATGCCTTCTTTTTTACCAACTGCAAGTGCATGGACATAATATTAAACCTATTAATGACTTGCTTACTCTAGATTGTTTGGTATATGTCTGAAAAAAAGACATGTACCAAACAATCTAGAGTATTTGTAAGTGTTTCATTAAATCTTTAAAATACCAATATGCAAAGTTTCTATCCATATTTAAGAAAAATGCAACGTAAGCATAATGAGAAATTCAACTGAAAACTATATATGCCGAGTATTAGGAAAAAAGTAAAAATATTTTATTTTCCATCCACAAACCATTTAAGTTGACATATATGAAAAACATTATCAATTCACGTAAAAAGTTGTAGTAACTGACAACTACAAAAACATAAACTGTAATTAAAAACATTTTTTTTCCCTGCAAACATATTACTACGGTACTTCTTATGAGCCCTGAATCTTGAAAACCACGAATATGGGCAAATTTTAATCATAAGTTTGTTGTAAAACAAAATATATAAGTAACCTTTTACCCTAAATCTGGATCTGAATGACAGAGTAAGCCAGTTTCTCACCACACCATCTCCTTCATAGAGAAGGCTAGTGGTATAGAAAACCCAATGATCTTTTTTAATCCTAGCCTCTTGGGAACTGACAAAGAATATGGGCAGATATAGCATACCGCTTCTTGAAAAAACTAACAGAATTCCACAATTTGAATAAACCCACCAAAATGAGAAAGACTGGAACTGCTGAGATCAGAGTGATACCATGGCTAATGTTACAAGGCCACACAAAAAGAAGAGGAGCCCCTCCTTCATCTCCAAGAAAGACTGTCTTCAATAGTACCCACAAAACTGGGCTACCTGAGAGTTCTACTTTAGTGAGAAGAAAGAGAATTTAAGCAAGTATGGGAGAGCAGCAGACAAATCAAACTGTCCTTGCTTTGATTCTATAGGTGAGAAAATGCATGCTCTCCAGATAAGAAGCAATATCATAAAAAAAAAAATTCATATAAAACTAATAAAAGGGATAAAGCTACTAATTTACATCAAAACCAAAACTTGAATGACAAAATCTCTCCAAAAGGAGTCTGTGGTGACTCAAACCCAAAAACTAACCTTCAAAAACTTCGAAAAAACATGTTGCCACCTCTTACAGTTATCGAACTATCCAAAGATCATGTTAACAGTACTGGTTTTTCAAGTTTTGTTTAGAATCATTTGCAGAAAATGCCAATACAAAATATGAACAACCAATTTCATCAAATAAAATAACATTTATTTGTACAAGTATATAACACAGTTTTTAATAATGAAGTAAGTACAATAGCTCAAAAAAAGAAGAACAAATTCCCGAATATCGAATATAGCACAGAACAATCTTTAAGAATGCAAAATGAATTCCAAAACAAACCTCTGAGTAATCCCATATCCTAAATTTTTTTTCGTTTCACGAACTCAATGTTTTGATTGAACTACTGTACTGTCTTCAGTATGTTCACCAGCTTGAAGATTAAATATCAATCCTTGGTCTGTAACACAACTTTAAAGGTGGACTGCGGAATCTCCAACGAGTGACCTGAACAAACTTAAGTGTGTGATCTTTTCCAAGCATTTCATCGTTGCACATGATGTCAATCTGGGGAACAAGATACAATTACCTTGACATTAAATAAACTGAATGGATTTATTTCATTTTCAAAAAGATACAAAAGTTTGTACTGTATAAAGCAGATAATTCTTATAAACTCTATAACCATTTTAAATTTATATGATGGTATAAGTAAAAAATATCATACAAGCTTTTCCATTATAAAAATATCTCTTCACTTATGTTCAGCACTAAAAAAAAAAAAAAGAACAGAATTAACTCATTATTGTTATCACCATTATTGTACATAATTCACCTACATCATTGAGTCGTGATTCTGACTTTTTCATAGCTCTGACTTGAAGGGTTTGTTCTTAATAAACTGATCTGATTTTGTTTTATTTAGAAAATTACAACCCATAAAAAATGAGTGTTGCACATTGCAAAACATTTTTTTTTATTTTATTTTTTTTTTTTTTATTTTGGCATATTTCTATGGCAGACTACAAGTGTTTATCTGCAAACAACCAATCTTTTTCATTTTCATTCTTGTTGCTTTCCTTTTTCTGTAGGACAAATCACCACTATGAAACAAGCATTATTTGATAGGAGGCTGCAGGCTGATAAGACCATTAATTTTTTAAATATACGTAATTTTTTAAATATACGTACAAATAGTATGCTTATGGGAAGTTCACAGTCTCTTCATAAACAATGAAATAAAAAGTTTTTAGCTGACCCAACCATCAAGAGCTAGTAACAACATAACTTTACAACTTTACTGCGTGAGATAAATGTTATTGTGCTACTGACTTCCAAGGCCAAGAATTATATTACCAATTACTAAATAAAAATTTATTTTTCTTATTTCAAAGTTCAAAACTTACCTCTCGATATTTCTGTGGCCCTTCAAGCACCTTGAGAGCCAAAAATTTCTTTAGATGCGTTATGGTTGCCTGAGCAGAGCATCGAATAAATCGTCGTTTCAATGGAGCTAAAGTTGGGTACTTGCACTCAAGGCAAATGTTAACCTGATGAAAAATAAAAGTGTAAACATCGACAAGATAATAAAAGACCCATTCTTCACAGTCATTTCCCATGCTCTGAAAGCTACCCTATCAAAACCTTCCTAGTTCACTTAGGTATTTTGCAAATCAATATGATTTCCAAGGATGAATCTGTATTTAGACAGTACATCCATGTTATGCACTTGTGTAATTCAAGCTAAAACTGCCTCTGAAAATACATAAAGCAAAACTAGATGGAATAAAACTGATTTTGCTTCATTATTGAAAATACAGAGAAAAAATTTCAGAGTCAAAATGGTGTACAACCATCCTCAGCAACATTTTTACATCAGATTTTACCTCAGCTTGATTGAACATATAGGGACTTCACTCTCAGTTTTTCCAACTGTGATATTCTGTATGAATTCCTATCTGGTCCAAGTCTTCATCTCAGACTTCTCCATAACTTAGTCAATAGTAAGCAAAGCTTACATAATTATTACCAGCAGTAATTTTGGAAGTACATGGTTCTTTCTTTGGGAAATGCAAAAACTATTTTATTCCACGATTAAATATTTTCTTAATTTTACAAACTAATGGGTCTCCAAACTTAGAAACTATTAAATTAATGCACTGGGATTCATAAACTTTAAGTTTGCATTTTACCATGTACATATTTCTGACTTTGCAAGATCTTTGTTTTATACTAGCTAACCTTGGCATAAGTTGAAAATCAGCTGCTAAATTACAAGACATCTCACCTGTTCATCAAGTCTGTGGTAATCTGTATCATTAATAACTTTATCATCCTGCTGAAGATCCTCTTCATTTGCTTGTGGCAAGTCCTTAGGACACACTTCCCCTCTAGCTCGATAAAATTCTCTTTCACGTTTCAATTCATCTGTAAAGTTTATAAGGATTCAACTGTCATCCAAACAATTCAATCAATTAACTTTTTAAGCAAAGCTACTGTTATTATATACATACATTAAACATGCCGCAGTGTTAATTTCTACTCACTGTTACTGTGAGCTGTGAAGACCATCCATTACTAAGTTGTACAGTATCATAACCTCTTCCACATCTGTCATTAACCAGAAGCCACTTTCATTTTTGCTCGATGGACAAAAAACATATGGGCCATTTTTAATTAAAATGTTATTGTTATGATACAATAAAGTTTGTTCATACTTACCTGGCAGATATATATATAGCTGTATTCTCCGACGTCCGACAGAATTTTCAAACTCCCCGGCACACGCAGTGGGCGGCCAGGTGGTTAGTACCCATTCCCGCCGCTGGGAGGCGGATATCAGGAATCATTCCCATTTTCTATTCAGATTTTTCATACCACTGTCCCCTGAGGGGAGGTGGGTGGGTACTTTAATTATATATATCTGCCAGGTAAGTATGAACAAACTTTATTGTATCATAACAATAACATTTTGTTCATGAAACTTACCTGTCAGATATATAATTATAGCTGAATCCCACCATTGGAGGTGGGGAATGGGACAGAATAGAAGGATTTAGGAAACACCTCAAGTGCAGATGATTGGACATCTTGATTCCTTACCTGTTAGCATAGCTGACTTCTTGATTACTGTCACCGAAGTCTGCTTTTGCTTTACTAGAGTTGCCAACAAGGTAGTGACCTGTGTAGTTGGTGCGCTCTAGATGATCTGTCAACGGGGGCGTGACCACAATGTGACTAGACCATATTGACCATACTGTGAGGGCAACGAAGCTAAAACCACCACCTGACCTAACCTATCGAAGTTAGTCCCATAACTTCTAGGCTAACGAAAGGGAAAGCGCCTCAAGCGACCAACCCTTCAAAGTTAAAAGCACACCTATCCCTTTTTCTATAGGTAGCTTCGTGCTGCTTCCTGCCTCCAGTAATATTTCTACGGATATGTATGGTCCTAGCGACTCGCAGATCTCATATGTCGTCTTCACATCCCGTCGGGATGTGAAGCGAACACAGATTGCTTCGCTCAAACGTGGCACTCAGGATATTACTGAGTGTCATGCTCTGTTGAAATGCTTCCGAGGCCGCGCCCTCACCTCGTGAGCACTTACTTTAAAAGGTTTCAAATCTTTGTTCAAACATGACGAATGAGCCTCTTAGAAAGACTCCTTAAAAATAACGCCAGGGCGTTCTTTCGACATGGGCAAGTCTGGGTCCTTTTTATGGAACACCGCAGATTGTCCGAATGACCTTGACTTTCTTTAGTTTTATCAAGATAAAAACTTGAGAGCCCCGACAGGGCACAGGAGACTCTGTGGCTCTTGCCCAATAATTTGTGCCATCCCCTTGATCTCCAGGCCTCTGGGCCAAGGGTTAGACGGGTTTTCGTTCTTAGCAAGAACGGAAGGCTTAGAGGACACCGAATTATGTCCTCTAAAGCCAAAACCTCTGATGATGGCTAAACCCTCACTAAACCCTCATTTGCCGTAGCTAGAGTGGTTAGAAAATTAGCCTTTCTGGTCACGTGTATTAAGTTTACAGAAAGGAGAGGTTCGAAATGCTTGACATCAAGAACTTTTCAGGACTACGTCTAAGTTCCATCAAGATTTCCGCAGACCTCAAAGATCGTGAAGGGCTTTTGTTTGTTTGACAGATCCGAATCTCTGGGACCTAGAGGCCGTCAACAACATATTTCCGTATTCTACAATCGTTGGGACTGTTAGCTTATCCCATACTTCAGACGGAATGGGAAGGCGGTAAAGTCATTCACAGAGGTCAGAGGTAGAGGAACAGTCATTCTTCCTGCCCTATGTCCCAGAAACGGCCCACTCCGATTGGTACACTGCAAAATATGCAGCACTGCTTTGCTTTGGCAATGAGACTTGCAATTAATCTTGAAGATCCTCTCGCTTCTTGACAGTCTGAACGCATTCAGACTCAGATCGGAGAGATTTTAGGTACCTCTCGAAGTGAGGCTGTTAGAGTAGACCGATTCTCTCGGGAAGGGTCCTTGGAAAGTCTCTCTGAAGGACGTGACCTCTGTGAATCCAGCCTCGTCGAAGGCCAACATGGGGGCGATCAGCTCTTTCTCACTCCCCTCTGACGCCAGCGAATTTTATCTTATTTACATTTCCTAAGCTTTTGAATAGGGGAAAAGGGCTAACCAACTATCCCCCATTCCATACTATAGGATGGGCGTCTCTTGCTACCGCGCTACGCTCTCGGATCGAGAATATGGCCGCAACGAGAGGAAGCTTCTTCGTCTTCAATATTGCAAAATCTACGAAAGGACGTCCCAAAGTCTCCACAACTCTCGACATACTTCTAAAGCGAGGATTACTCAAAAGTCAAACGTCAGTAGTTGCTGCCGTCGATCGAGAAGATCCGCACGGACGTGCAATCGTGTAACGAACCTCTTACGGATCGTTACGTTCCCGTGCCTATGCCGATAACCATCTCTCTTTTCTTGGGATATGAGAGAAGCTGCGGAATTATCTGAGATTGATTGGACCACTCGACCAAAAACCTCACTCTTCGAGGAACTGGAGAGCCAACCAAATTGCTTCCAATTCTTTTTAGATTATGCCAGGACCTCTGTCCGGATGCTGGCTCCCTCTCATTATCACCTTGAGGTGATCCTTAACCCATTGAGGACGTTTAGAATTATCTCTAGATCTTTGATGTTATTTCAGTTCTCCTGTAGGAAAAACTGTAGAGGTCTGAATTGCAGTCTATTCAGGGAAAACAAGCTTCTCCAGCGAGGAAATGGTCCCAGCAGACTCATCCATTCCCCTCACTAAACATGCTTCCATTCCCCTAATAAGGCTGCGCTTTGCATAATCAGAAGAGCATTATTATAGTGCTATGCTGCGGTAGACTCGTACAGAATTCTGTTACAGTGCGGTAAGCAGCGCCGAACATGTCTAAGAGATATCTCTGTTGAAAATTTCTTAGCAAAAAGGAAGTCGTTTTATTCATGATTACCAGAAATCCCCTCAACCCGAGGCAAAGTCTGATTGTAGGGCAGAGATACGGTTCGTAAATCAATCCCGCGGGAGAGAGAGACGTAACCGACTGAGCAGTACAACGAGCTACCTAACACTGAGTTGGTGACAGTGTGAGACACTGTGACAGTTACAGGCAGCAGCTTATGTTCACCTTCTCGCAGTCTTATGCCGAGTTGCCAGCTATTCTATTCATCTAAGGAATAGATTTTGCCATTATTTGAACAGAAACTCTCAAGTTGGCATATCTAAGCGAAACAGAATTCGCTAATACAGAAGCTGATTTTGTGTTGTCGTAACATTACGCTTAATTAACCAAATGTTAAATCGGAAACTCCTGGAAAGTTGCCGGGAGTACCGATTAAATATACTGCGTCATCCACAATGACAGCAACCTTCTCGTTTCGCAACTATTTCTGCCTGAGTTACCAGCTACTCTCTTCTACGAAGGAATAGGTTCGTTTACTATTATCGATCATAAGAAAATTCTCAAGCAGGCATATTTAAGCGAAAACTAATTCGCTACATGCAGAAGCTGAGTTGGTGTTGTTGTAACAATACCTTCAAGCATTGTCCTTACACCGGAAACTCCTGGAAGTTTGCAGGAAGGACCGATTAAATACACTTAAAATAACAGTCCTTTCGGTTGCCATCTGTAGAGGTAACCACGATATGCGTATATGACTTGAACTTTACATTAGTAATATGACGCGAAGATTAAAATACCTAAGTATTGCAGTCACTTGAACATCTAATTCTCTACTACATTCTTTCCTCGACGAGGAAGATAGAGAGAATGGAAATCGACTGTCTTCATTCTCTTTGCCAAGAAAAGGAATAATATTATTCAAATGGAAATCCTCAAGTGAGAACCGAAGATCGAAAAGGAAAGTTCAAGCTTCTTATGATATTTGACATAAGACTTCATGGACGTAGTCTATAAGTCTTTTTCCTGATGAGCCTCTGACTAATGATGAGAGTTCTCTTTCGAAAATTTTGTTACTTATCCGCTTATGCGATAAAATGTTATTAAGAACTTTGTCAATGAGAACTAACCCAATTGCATGACGGAAAGTAATCCAGGAATTCGAGGGCATATAGCCTTCCCGATTCCCGCAGAAATCGAGGAAGGGGTGCAGGATTCCTGATTAGAGAACTGGGGGGCTTACGAACAGGAAAATGACCTTAATGTTTTCCCCTTCGGCAGCGCAATCCCGAAAGCAGACGAGGCGTTTTATGACACCGAAATCTGCTTACAGTTTTCCTGGAATTCATCAAGTGATGGATTCTCTTGAACGCTCCCTTCGTAGAAAGAGAAGTAGACATCTTGACGAGACCAAACTCCTTCCTCTACTTCGACGACGCCCTCTTGCAAGAGCGTTCTTGCAGGAATCCTGCCGAACGTCTTGATGCGTAGGACGCCTATCGTTCTGAAGAAACGTCCTGGCAAGTGCTCTACCGAGCGTCATGACGTGTAGGATGCCGAGCGTCTTCAAAAGCGTCCTCGCTAGCGTCCTGGCGAGGCGTCCTCGCTAGCGTCCTGGGCGAGCGTCCAGATGTGTAAGACATCGAGCGTCTTCCAAAAAGCTTATCAATGTTTATGACGTCGAGCGTCTTCTGAAAGGCCACCCGAAAAGCGTCCTGGAGAGCCGCACACTGCTCCTCCTAAGCATAAGTACGGTGATCGTCATCAGGACGAGTCTTCAGGACGTTCGCCACTCTTGACAAAAACGACGGCCGGCTGTGCGACATCTTGCGTTCTTTGTCACGCTCATCGACACTGCAGAAGGGCATTTAAAAGGACGCCTGTGTGTTCTTTGGGTATGAGGAATTCTTTGGCCCTTCTCCTGTCGAAAACTAGGATAGTCTGTTCCAGTGTCATCTCTGTCCGCTGACAGAGCGTCCCTTAGGGACGAGTAAGATGCGTTTTGGCGGGCGCTGTTTGACTATGCAAAATCAAACTTGCCGGACGTCAATCTTATGAGCTTGAACAATATCCCGTTTCGTAGTAAGCGAAAACGTCACCTAACGTATACATAACGCCATGAGGGGAGGATGGAAACCTTAGCCGATGAAAACAAAATAAGGACCTCCTTGGAGCGTCCACCAAATTGGCGAAATCTCCTTGAGAAGAAGACGGTGCTTTCAATCCTGCTTCTTCTCCTGTTTCGTACCAGATCCCAGCTCTCCCTTTCAGTCTAGATGGAGGAAGTGCAAACGAAGTCTTCCTCTCGATAGAGCGTTGAATGTCTCGAAAGGCGTCCTTGTGAGGGTCCTGCCTTAAGGACATTTTTAATTAATTTATGATAGCGTATGCCTAGCCACAAATCCAAGTCAATCATTCAAAAAATTAAGTAGGATACTTAAGCGGCTAATGAAGTTTCAAAATCCTAGGCGGAGGTAGTGGAAACAGGTGTTTTCACTACCGCGACAGAGAAAAATCTGAATAGAAAATGGGAATGATTCCTGATATCCGCCTCCCAGCGGCGGGAATGGGTACTAACCACCTGGCCGCCCACTGCGTGTGCCGGGAGTTTTGAAATTCTGTCGGACGTCGGAGAATACAGCTATATATATATCTGACAGGTAAGTTTCATGAACAAACTGTTGTTTTCTCAAGGACATTGTGACATTGCAATGCCTAGAATATTTCTATTCTGGCCAAAGAAATAATACATGACATACAAGAAAAAGGCATAAGCAGTGAACATCTTAGTGCTAAGTGAGAAAGCAAAATTCCTGCCAACGGGAACCACCATATGGAGTTATTGCAGTGACAAATGAAGAAAGGATTACATCCATAATCGCCTTATCCTCAGAACAATGACCCTGTGACATCACTGAGGGAGGCAAGGGATGACAGGAGACATGGTTGCATCTCCACAAACATAAATCTGAGGAACATCGGCAGAAGATTTTGCTGAACAAAGATTACGAAACCTCTCCTGACAAAGAACAACTATACTTACAAACCAAACCAGCATAGCATGTCCAGCCCATATGGTCAAGAACACTGCTGCCCATGGCTGAACTAAGCCAATATACATCCTAATACTATATCAAAGAAATGAACAAGCTTGTCCAAGCAGACTATGATAAGTACATTGAGGTACAGTAAGGAGCACATTAACAGGTCAAAAAAAACAATATAAAGACAAAATATGTACTAGCACTTAACAAAAAACTCTCCAGCCCTCACTATAAAAGCATTGGACACATGTAGATTAAGAAGTATGACTGACAATGCAAAAACCTATAACTTAAAAAAAATTTTAATTACCCAAAACTACAAGTTACAAAGAGTTACAAGGTAACTGATTACTGGGCCCACAATGTGTAACTTCTGAAAGTTTAAAGATGAATGACCAAAATGAATGGTATGTATCTGCTACCCATACAAACTACACAACATCAAGCACATCACAAATCTTTACAAGAAACCCAGCCTAAAATAGGAAATTAAAAAATGATTGAATTGAAAACAAAGTCTCACAACTTGCAATGGAATTAATGCAATAACAACACGGAAACAAAATATGTTATTGTTATGATACAATAAAGTTTGTTCATACTTACCTGGCAGATATATATATAGCTGTATTCTCCGACGTCCGACAGAATTTCAAAACTCCCCGGCCACACGCGTGGGGGCGGCCAGGTGGTTAGTACCCATTCCCGCCGCTGGCGGAGGGGCGGATATTCAGGAATCATTCCCATTTTTCTATTCAGATTTTAATACCACTGTCCCCGAGAGGTGGGTGGTACTTTAATTATATATATCTGCCAGGTAAGTATGAACAAACTTTATTGTATCATAACAATAACATTTTGTTCATGAAACCTACCCTGTCAGATATATATATAGCTGAATCCCACCATTGGAGTGGGAAGGGACAGAATAGAAGGATTTAGGAAACACCTCAAGTGCAGATGATTGAAATCTTGATTCCTTACCTGTTAGCATAGCTGGACTTCTTGATTACTGTCACCGAAGTCTGCTTTTGCTTTACTAGAGTTACCAACAAGGTAGTGACCTGTGTAGTTGGTGCGCTCTAGATGATCTGTCAACGGGGGCGTGACCACAATGTGACTAGACCATATTGACCATACTGTGAGGGCAACGAAGCTAAAACCACCACCTGACCTAACCTATCGAAGTTAGTCCCATAACTTCTAGGCTAACGAAAGGAAAGCGCCTCAAGCGACCAACCCTTTCAAAGTTAAAAAAAGCACAACTATCCCTTTTCTTAGGATAGGATTCGTGCTGCTTCCTGCCTCCAATAATATTTCTACGGATATGTATGGTCCTAGCGACTCGCAGATCTCATATGTCGTCTTCACATCCCGCGTCGGGAGTGTGAAGCGAACACAGAGTTGCTTCGCTCAAACGTGGCACTCAGGATATTACTGAGTGTCATGCTCTGTTGAAATGCTTCCGAGGCCGCGCCCTCACCTCGTGAGCATTTACTTTAAAAGGTTTCAAATCTTTGTTCAAACATGACGAATGAGCCTCTTAGAAAGACTCCTTAAAAATAACGCCAGGGCGTTCTTCGACATGGGCAAGTCTGGTCTTTTTACGGAACACCGCAGATTTGTCGAATGACCTTGACTTTCTTTAGTTTTATCAAGATAAAACTTGAGAGCCCCGACAGGGCACAGGACTCTCTGTGGCTCTTGCCCAATAATTTGTGCCATCCCCTTGATCTCCAGGCCTCTGGGCCAAGGGTTAGAAGGGGGGTTTTTTCGTTCTAGCAAGAACGGAAGGCTTAGAGGACACCGAATTATGTCCTCTAAAGCCAAAACCTCTGATGATGGCTAAAACCTCACTAACCCTCAATGCCGTAGCTAGAGTGGTTAGAAAATTAGCCTTTCTGGTCACGTGTATTAAGTTTACAGAAAGGAGAGGTTCGAAATGCTTTGACATCAAGAACTTCAGACTACGTCTAAGCTCCATCAAGATTTCCGCAGACCTCAAAGATCGTGAAGGGCTTTGTTGTTTTGACAGATCCGAATCTCTGAGCCTAGAGGCCGTCAACAACATATTTCCGTATTCTACAATCGTTGGGACTGTTAGCTTATCCCATAATTCAGACGGAAAGGGAAAGACGGTTAAAGTAATTCACAGAGGTGGGAGGTGTAGGAGCAGTCATTCTTCCTGCACTATCTCCAGAATCGGCCCACTCCGATTGTACACTGCAAAATATGCAGCACTGCTTTGCTTTGGCAATGAGACTTTGTAATTAATCTTGAAGATCCTCTCGCTTCTCGACAGTCTGAAACGCATCCAGACTCAGAGCGGAGAGGTTTTAGGTACCTCTCGAAGTGAGGCTGTTAGAGTAGACGATTCTCTCGGGAAGGGTCCTGGAAAATGCCCTCTGAAGGACGTGACCTCTGTGAATCCAGCCTCTCGAAGGCCAACATGGGGCGATCAGCGTCTTTCTCGCTCCCTCTGACGCCACCAAGCGATTATCTTATCAGCTTTCCTAAGCTTTTGAATAGGGAAAAAGAGACTAACCAACTATCCCCATTCCATACTATATGATTGCGTCTATTGCTACCGCTCTCGGATCGAGAATAACGGGAGCAACGTAGAGGAAGCTTCTTCGTCTTCAATATTGCGAAGAAATCTACGAAAGGACGTCTCCAACGTCTCCACAACTCTCGACATACTTCTAAGCGAGGATTACTCAGGACGTCAGTAGTTGCTGCCGCCGATCGAGAAGATCCGCACGGACGTGCAATAGTGTAACGAACCTCTTGAGGATCGTTACGTTCACGTGCCTATGCTGATAACCAATCTCTCTCTCTTCTTGGGATATGAGAGAGTGCGAAATTATCTGAGATGATTTGGACCAATCGACCAAAAACTCACTCTTCGAGGAACTGGAGAGCCAACCAAAATTGCTTCCAATTCTCTTAGATTATGTGCCAGGACCTCTGTACCTCTGTCCGGATGCCTGGCACCCTCTCGGTATCACCTGAGGTGATCGTCAACCCATTGAGAGATGTTTAGAATTATTTCTAGATCTTTGATGTTATTTCAGTCCTCCTGCAGGAAAAACTGTAGAGGTCTGAATTGCAGTCTATTCAGGGAAACAAGCTTCTCCAGCGAGGAAATGGTTCCCCAGCAGACTCATCCATTCCCTCACTAAGCATGCTTCCTTCCCTAATAAGGCTGCGCTTTGCATAAGCAGGAGAGCATTATTATAGTGCTATGCCGCGGTAAACTCGTACAGAATTCTGTACAGTGCGGTAAGCAGCGCTGAACAGGTCTAAGAGATATCTCGGTTGAAAATTTTTCTTTCTTAGCAATAGGAAGTCGTGTTTATTCATGATTACTAGAAATCCCTCAACCCGAGGCGAAAGTCTTGATTGTAGGGTAGAGATATGGTTCGTCAATCAATCCCGCGGGAGAGAGAGACGTAACCGACAGAGCTTAACAGCGAGAGATACCTGAATACTGAGTTGGTGGACACTGTGACAGTCACAGGCAGCAGCAGCAGCTTATGTTCACCTTCTCGCAGTCTTATGCCGAGTTGCCAGCTATTCTATTCATCTAAGGAATAGATTTTACATTATTTGAACAGAAACTCTCAAGTTGGCATATTTAAGCGAAACAAAATTCGCTAAATACAGAAGCTGATTTTGTGTTGTCGTAACATTACGCTTAATTAACCAAATGTTTAAATCGGAAACTCCTGGAAAGTTGCCTGGAGTACCGATTAAATATACTGCGTCATCCACAATGACAGCAACCTCTCGTCTCGCACTATTCTGCCTGAGTTACCAGCTACTCTCTTCTACGAAGGAATAGGTTTGTTACTATTATCGATAAGGAAATTCTCAAGCAGGCATATTTAAGCGAAACATAATTCGCTAGATGCCGACGCTGAGTTAGTGTTGTTGTAACAATACCTTTAGCGTTGTCCTTACAGCGGAAAAACTCTGGAAGTTTGCAGGAAGGGACCGGATTGGATTAAATACATTTACAATAACCGTCTTTTCGGTTGCCATCTGTAGAGGTAACCATGATATGCGTATATGACTTGAACCCTACATTAGTAATATGACGCAAAGATAAAATACGTAAGTATTGTAGTCACTTGAACATAAAATTCTCTCTAATGAATGAGAGCTCTCTCGAATTTTGTTAATGAGAGCTTATCCGCTTAAGCGATAAAATGTTATGAAGATCTTTGTCAATGAGAACTAACCCATTTACATGACAGAAAGTAATCCAGGAATTCGAGCATATAGTTTTCCCGATTCCCGCAGAAATCGAGGAAGGGGCGGGGAAGATCCTAATCAGAGACTGGGCTTACGACAGGAAGGACCTTAATGTTCCCCTTCGGCAGCGCAATCCCGAAAGCAGACGAGGCGTTTTATGACACGAAATCTGCTTACAGTTTTCCTGGAATTCATCAAGTGATGGATTCTATTGAACGCTCCCTTCGTAGAAAGCGAAGTAGACTCTTGACGAGACCAAACTCCTTCCTCTACTTCGACGACGCCCTCTTGAAGAGCGTTCTTGCAGGAATCCTGCCGAACGTCTTGATGCGTAGGACGCCTATCGTTCTGAAGAACGTCCCTGGCCATGTCTCTACCGATCGTCATGACGTGTAGGATGCCGAGGCGTCTTCAAAAGCGTCCTCGCTAGCGTCCTGGCGAGCGTCCTGGCGAGCGTCCTCGCTAGCGTCCTGGCGAGCGTCCAGATGTGTAAGACATCGAGCGTCTTCCAAAAAGCTTATCAATGTTTATGACGTCGAGCGTCTTCCAGAGCGTCCTGATGAGCGTCTCTTCGTGTAGGACGTCGAGCATCGGCAAAAGCTTCCTCACGTCTCAATGCGTAGGACGTTGAGCATCTTCAAGAGACGTCCTCGCGAGAGTCTTACCGAGCGTATTGGTGCCTAGAACACCAAGGGCATCTCAGAGAGGATCTTGTCGAGCGCCCTGATGCATGAAAGGCCATAAGACTTGACCATACCGTAGACTTAAAAGTGAATTCTCTACTACATTCATCTTCTCACTAAGCATGTACTCTAATAAGCCATGCTTTCGTAAGCATGAGAACATTATATAATATATAGTGTTCTGCTGCGTTAGATTCCTTTAATAATGTTACCTACGGTAATCAGCATTGAAAGGCTGGAATATCTTTCTTATTGAACGTATCTTAGCAAAAGGCAGACAATATTTTATTTATGTTTGCTTAACTATCCCCTCAATCCGAGGCGCTAAGACCGCGATTGTAGGGGAGAGATACGGTTAGTCATTCCATCCCGCAGGACCGACCTCTCATGACTGAGCAATAGATGGTTACTGCGTTGGTCTAAGCGATAGCAGCCCCCTCCGTTAGCTGTCTGGCCTTACTCTTCCAGAGTTGCCAGCTACTCCACTCAATAAAGGAATCTTATAAAATGTTATTGTTATGATACAATAAAGTTTGTTCATACTTACCTGGCAGATATATATATAGCTGTATTCTCCGACGTCCGACAGAATTTCAAAACTCCCGGCACACGCAGTGGGCGGCCAGGTGGTTAGTACCCATTCCCGCCGCTGGGAGGCGGATATCAGGAATCATTCCCATTTTCTATTCAGATTTTTCATACCACTGTCCCCTGAGGGGAGGTGGGTGGGTACTTTAATTATATATATCTGCCAGGTAAGTATGAACAAACTTTATTGTATCATAACAATAACATTTTGTTCATGAAACTTACCTGTCAGATATATATATAGCTGAATCCCACCATTGGAGGTGGGAAGGGACAGAATAGAAGGATTTAGGAAACACCTCAAGTGCAGATGATTGACATCTTGATTCCTTACCTGTTAGCATAGCTGACTTCTTGATTACTGTCACCGAAGTCTGCTTTTGCTTTACTAGAGTTGCCAACAAGGTAGTGACCTGTGTAGTTGGTGCGCTCTAGATGATCTGTCAACGGGGGCGTGACCACAATGTGACTAGACCATATTGACCATACTGTGAGGGCAACCGAAGCTAAAACCACCACTGACCTAACCTATCGAAGTTAGTCCCATAACTTCTAGGCTAACGAAAGGGAAAGCGCCTCAAGCGACCCAACCCTTCAAACGTTAAAAGCACACCTATCCCTTTTTCTATAGGATAGGATTCGTGCTGCTTCCTGCCTCCAGTAATATTCTACGGATATGTATGGTCCTAGCGACTCGCAGATCTCATATGTCGTCTTCACATCCCGTCGGGAGTGTGAAGCGAACACAGAGTTGCTTCGCTCAAACGTGGCACTCAGGATATTACTGAGTGTCATGCTCTGTTGAAATGCTTCCGAGGCCGCGCCCTCACCTCGTGAGCACTTACTTTTAAAAGGTTTCAAATCTTTGTTCAAACATGACGATGATCCTCTTAGAAAGACTCCTTAAAAATAACGCCAGGGCGTTCTTCGACATGGGCAAGTCTGGTCTTTTTATCGGAACACCGCAGATTGTCCGAATGACCTTGACTTTCTTTAGTTTTATCAAGATAAAACTTGAGAGCCCCGACAGGGCACAGGAGTCTGTGGCTCTTGCCCAATAATTTGTGCCATCCCCTTGATCTCCAGGCCTCTGGGCCAAGGGTTAGACGGGTTTTCGTTCTTAGCAAGAACGGAAGGCTTAGAGGACACCGAATTATGTCCTCTAAAGCCAAAAACCTCTGATGATGGCTAAAACCTCACTAACCCTCATTGCCGTAGCTAGAGTGGTTAGAAAATTAGCCTTTCTGGTCACGTGTATTAAGTTTACAGAAAGGAGAGGTTCGAAATGCTTTGACATCAAGAACTTCAGACTACGTCTAAGTTCCATCAAGATTTCCGCAGACCTCAAAGATCGTGAAGGGCTTTGTTGTTTGACAGATCCGAATCTCTGAGCCTAGAGGCCGTCAACAACATATTTCCGTATTCTACAATCGTTGGGACTGTTTAGCTTATCCCATACTTCAGACGGAATGGGAAGGCGGTAAAGTCATTCACAGAGGTCAGAGGTAGAGGAAACAGTCATTCTTCCTGCCCTATGTCCAGAAACGGCCCACTCCGATTGGTACACTGCAAAATATGCAGCACTGCTTTGCTTTGGCAATGAGACTTTGCAATTAATCTTGAAGATCCTCTCGCTTCTTGACAGTCTGAACGCATTCAGACTCAGAGCGGAGAGATTTTAGGTA
>NC_061092.1:30081044-30148497 GCF_015104395.2 Macrobrachium nipponense | reverse complement strand
AGACCAAAATGTGTATAATAACAATCAAATAAGCACTGTGGAGTATCAGTTGTGATGGCAGTAAGGATAAAAACCGCCGATTACAAGGTAAGAATGAATTCAGTTCCAACCATAACCCCGGGAATAACAAGTTTCATACTTTCACTAATATAGGCAACAAAATGTTGTTTTATTGTGCTGATTACAACTGCAATCTTGAGTAAGATCAATAAACGTTACATACATACGCTAACATTGTTCAAATAAGTGCTGGGAAGGCTGGGGAAAGATGGTGGCCGTCACTGATGAGAACCGTCCATGCAAAACGTAGCCGCCATATTGGATTTCAAAACTGCCTTGAAAACATATTTTACGAAGAGCTCACATGCTTATTTTAGTTCGTATGGGGCTTTCATATATCACAATATGTTGACGAAACTTCAGTCTTTTAAATGGTATGCTTAGAGTTGCAATTGTATTCATGTTTCACCAATTAAATATCGAGTGAATAAGACCCGTCCACCGTGATGAGGGTTCGCCTGTCGTGATATTCTACCCTATAATGTACTCTTTTTGGGGTTGTACACATTGATCGTACATGGTCCACCCCTGTACTAGGGTAGAATACCACGGCAGGCCAACCCTCATCACGGTGGACGGGTCTTATTCACACTATATTTAATTGGTGAAACAAGAATACAATTGCAACTCTAAGCATACCATTTAAAAGACTGAAGTTTCGTCAACATAATGTGATATATGAAAGCCCCATACGAACTAAAATAAGCATGTGAGCTCTTCGTAAAATGTTTTCAAGGCATTTTTGAAATCCAATATGGCGGCTACGTTTTGCATGGACGGTTCTCATCAGTGACGGCCACCATCTTTCCCCAGCCTCGCAGCATCATTTGAACAATGTTAGCGTATATATGTAACGTTTATTGATCTTACTCAAGATTGCAGTTGTAATCAGCACAATAAAACAACATTTTGTTGCCTATATTAGTGAAAGTATGAAACTTGTTATTCCCGGGGTTATGGTTGGAACTGAATTCATTCTTACCTTGTAATCGGTGGTTTTTATCCTTACTGCCATCACAACTGAAACTCCACAGTGCTTATTTGATTGTAATTATACACATTTTGGTCTTAATTCACTCCACAGTGCACTTGAACCACGCTGTGGTTCCTGGTTCCTAAGCACTCACTCCGCAAACACAGTTACGAGCAGCAGACGACAACACTGATTATGAGATGCAAAGCTGTATTCCCTTAATTGTTTTCTTTACTCAATATTTAGTTTAACTTTACTTCAAAATGTTTATTTAATTCATGTCTATTATCCCTTTTTTGCAACCAAATTAACCCCCAAAAATTACAAATGCTTCGGATGTATACTTACAAGCAGACGACGTGAGGAAAAATGACTCATCGTTGCCAATCTAGTGGAGCGTCACACATACGCCGATGCATTTACAAACTGTTTCGATGAATTCTAGTTGTCATAGTAATGTAGTAATGATAAAATTGCTGTAATATGTACGTATATATAATACAAATAGATACGCTAATTTCACTTATTTCCCCGGTTTTGTGTAAGTCTTATACCTAGTTTGGAGGGTAAACACATACCAATTGACAACACTGATAAACAATTGAAGAGCGCAAAACGCCGCAAAGAATGCCGTAGTCCCCTTGAATAAGTGCTGGTAAGAGGTTGGTTGTGATGAAAGTGCCCCAGCGTCTATGGGTACAAGTGGTGTGCAGATTTAGCACAGGAAATGGGAAGTTTGTTGACACAAGCGACTCTGTAAACATCAAGATGGCGTCAATCTTTGAAACATTTTTAGTTGTAAGTAAAAATTTCTAAAGCGTTTTGGTGAGATTTCCACGGCCGTAGCCACCCTTTTCACTACCCTCTGTTTAAATCTTAAAATTTGGCCTTAATTTCTAACTTTGGAGAAAATACTTACTTCGAAAGGAGAGTAGAGGTCTTTAGCTCCGTTTCTCACCAACAAGAAGTCGCGACTGATGCCCATCTCCGGTGTCAGGACGCGTTATAATGTACTTTTTCGGAGGGTGGCAAGCGTTGTATGTAGGTGGCCTGTTTGGCCTGCTGTGATGTTTTACCCTATGCGGTTTTTTACCCTATTACTGAAAGTATGAAACTTTTTATTCCCAGGGTCATGGTTTGAACTGAATTCATTCTTGCCTTGTAATCGGTGATTTTTATCCTTACTGCCATCACAACTGAAACTCCACAGTGCTTATTTGATTGTTATTATACACATTTTGGTCTCGATTCACTCCACATTGCACTTTGAACAAGTTGCTGTTCCTGGTTCCTAAGCGAGCGCGCCACAAACATAGTTACGAACAGCAGACGACGAAACTGCAAAGTTTTATTCCCTAATTTGTTTACTTTACTCGTTATTTAGTTCAAATTTACTTTTATTTAAAAATTTTATTTAAAAATTTTAATTTAAATCGTGTATATTATCCCTTTTTTGCAACCAAATTACCCCGAAAAATTACAGATATTTCTAAAGTAGATATAATCCAATGATTCTAACCTTGTCGTACATCTGGCTGCCGAAAACCATAGAGAACGACTACGGATAAGTGGATTAGTATATATGTATATTTTTTTTTTCCTTTTTTGTTTTTGCCAGCACTTTTCATTGATTTAAGTCTATATTACTATTTTGAATTTCTTTAATAACTGTAAGCCAGAAATAAATGTAACCTTTAATGTTTGCATGCTTAGAATGGCATAATCATCGTTGCCACATTAGTGGAGCTTCACACATATGCTGATGCACTATTATAAATAAACTGTTTCCATGAATTCTAGTTGTCATAGTAATGCAATAAGGATAAAATTGCTTTAATATCTATGTATATATACTTTTAATACATTGTGTAAGTCTTATACCCAGTTTGGAGGGTGAAAACATACCAATTGGCAACAGAGAGAGAGAGAGAGAGAGAGAGGGGGGGGGTGGAAGGCAAAGGAAGGATGGACATGTGGTGGGGGGGGAGGGTAGGTGGAGCTTTTTACGCGTGTTCGTATCCATTGCTGGATAATGGAGTTTTTGTCTCTTGGTACGAGGACAAGTGTCATTAGTGATTCACGATACCCATATAAATTACGGCACTGGGTGTAATGCACTATAGCAAAATCTCGTTCCGATAAGAGTGTTCGTTACAGAAATATTGCCAAAAAACGTGCTTGCACTGTCTCTGAAACCCATAATAGGTATGCTGCTTCAATGTCAATCAAGTTTTTTGTAATCAAGTATTTTTTTCAAGTTAGCTTTTGAATAAATTTGTAGTTAGCTTTTGAATAAATTTGTATTTTTCTCAATCAAAACATATACCCATCAATGGTAACTTTCTTCTTTTAACGACTTTTTGGTCATTGCAAATTCGGCCCCATGATTTCTTATGGTGCGAAAGCAGACCGAGGCCCAGGGACCGAAAACGATTCCTTCACACTATGGCGGTAATCCGGCAGTAAAACATCTACATATATCCAAAAAGTAAATAATTAACAATTACATGAATAGCCGATAACAATCTGCATGAATAACTGGTAAACTGTTCTGCAAAAAAGTTGAGTATTGCAATTCATCTACAATAGGTACAAAAGTCAAGATGTCGTGATGTCATAATACAGGACTTACAAGAATGTTCTAATTCCGAAAAATAATTACTTAAATTTAAGTCAGAATAGAGGTACTTTTTCAATAACGTATATTTTAAAATTAATCCTCATAAATATGTACAATATTGATGTTTTACTATTTATTTAATAAATTATCCAAGTGCACGCTTGTGTCGTCAAACTTCCCATTTCCTGTGCTAGATCCGCACTCCACTTGTACCCATAGACGCTGGGGCACTTTCATCACAACAATCGTAAAACGGTCCCTTGCCATGATGTTTTTAAGGAAACTACAGTTTGGGTAGAAGGCGACGACGAAGCGTGCACTTGATAATTATTTAAATAAATAGTAAAATATTAATATTTTACATATTTATGATGATTAATTTGAAAATATTAGTTTTTGAAAAAGTAACTCAATTCCTGACGCAAATTTAAGTGATTATTTTTTGGAATTAGAACATTTTTTTAAGTCCTGTATTATGGCGTCACGACATCTTGACTTTTGTACCAATCGTAAATGAATTGCTAAACTCTACTTTCTTTTTAGAACAGGTTACCAGTTATTCATGCAGATTGACATCAGCTATTCATGTAATTGTTATAATTGTAATGTGCATATATATCTTTATTATTTACTTGTTGGATATATGAAGATGTTTTACTGCCGGATTACCGCCGTAGTGTGACACAATCGCTTTCGCTCCCTGGGCCTCTGTTTTCGCACCATAAGAAATTAATGGGGCAGAATTTGCAATGACCAGAAAGTCGTTAAAAGAGGAAAGTTACCATTGAGGGGCATATGATTTGATTGAGAAAAATACAAATTTATTCAATAGCTAGCTTGTAAAAAATACTTGATTACAAAAAACTTGATTGACAACTGAGCAGCATACCTACTATGGGTTTCAGAGACAGTGCAAGCACATTTTTGGGCAATATGTACCTATTTCTATAACGAACACTCGTATCAGAACGAGATTTTGCTATAGTGCATTACACCCAGTGCCGTAATTTATTAAAAGGGTATCGTGAATCACTAATCGTAAAGAATAACGACACTTGTCCTTGTACCAAGAGACAAAAACTCCATTATGCAGAAATGGATACGAACACGCATATAAAGCTCCACCTACCCTCTTTTCCCCCCCCTCCACCGCCACCCCTTTCCTTCGTTCCTTCGCCTTCCTTTCTCTCTCTCTGTTGCCATTCGGTATGTGTTGACCCTCCAAACTGGGTATAAGACTACACACAAAACGTTGAAATTGGTGAAATTAGGCTATGTATTGGAAGTATATATACGTAAATATTAAAAAGCAATTTTATCATTGCATTACTATGACAACTAGAATTCATGGAAACAGTTTATAATAATGACACGGCGTATGTGTGAAGCCTCCACTAATGTGGCAGCGATGATTTTGCCATTCTTAGCATGCGAACATTAAAGGTTACATTTATTTCTGGCATACGGTTATTAAAGAAATTCAAAATACTAATGTAGACTGAAATCAATGAAAAGTGCTATCAAAAACAAAAAAGCAAAAAAAAAAAAAAATGTATATAATTCACTTATCCGTAGTCGTTCCTCTATGGTTTTCGGCAGCCAGATGTACGAAAACGTTAGAAACATTTGATTGTATCTACTTTAGAAATATCTGTAATTTTTTGGGGTAATTTGATTGCAAAAAAAGGATAATATACATGAATTAAATTAAAATTGTTAAATAAAGTAAATTTGAACTAAATAACGAGTAAAGTAAACAATTTCGGGAATAAAACTTTGCAGTTTCGTCGTCTGCTGTTTGTAACTGTGTTTGTGGCGCATGCGCTTAGGAACCAGGAACAGCAACTGGTTAAAAGTGCAATGTGGAGTGAACCGAGACCAATATGTTTATAATAACAATCAAATAAGCACTGTGGAGTTTCAGTTGTGATGGCAGTAAGGATAAAAACCACCGATTACAAGGTAAGGATGAATTCAGTTCAAACCATGACCCCGGGAATAAAAAGTTTCATACTTTCAGTAATGTAGGCAACAAAATGTTGTTTTGTTGTGCTGATTACAACTGCAATCTTGAGTAAGATCAATAAACGTTACATACATACGCTAACATTGTTCAAATGATTGCTGGGAAAGATGATTTTCGTCACTGATCAGAACCTGTACATCCACACGGTAGCCACTATATTGTATTTCAAAACTTCCTTGAAAAATTATTTTACGAAGAGCGTCACATGCTTTAGTTCGTATGGGGCTTTCATATATCACATTATGTTGACGAAACTTCAATCTTTTGAATGGTATGCTTGGAGTTGTAATTGTATTCTTGTTTCACCATTTAAATATCGAGTGAATAAGACCTGGAAACCGTGATAAGGGTTGGTAGTCGCTGGTTTTTCCCCCAAACACAGGTAATGGACAGTTTGTTTAGTTTACACAAGTAACCCGGCAAACATCGGGATGGCATTACTAGAGCGTCATGGCCAACAAGTTAGCACTGCGCACAACTAGGCCTTCATTAATTTCTGTTAATTGGAAATGTCATCATTTTGTAATTTAGGGGAAACCACTTACTTTGCTAGGAGTGTAGAGGTCTCTGTGCATTGTTTAGAGGAGACCTGTTCTGACTGATGCTGATGGCAGCGCATTCAATTGCTTTTTCTGGAAGTGGTCACGGCGTGGTGTTATGACGAAGTGTGTTGTGGCCTGATAGTTTACTCCTAATAGCTGGCCTTGGAATTGTATTTTTCCAGTCTAATGCTCATGTGATTGGTATTACTACTTGGGTTTTGCTTCTGGACCAGATCAATTTATCCCATTGGATTTGATTTGAATTTAATGAATGCAAATCAAAGAATATATCAGACACCTTTGTAAGCTAGGTAGACATTATGCGAGTTATATATAACCAACCTTTGTTTTCTGCTTGTTACTTGCATTTTATACAGTGTTTTGATAGTGTTCATGGAAACTACCATTATCTTTGCCATCAGTGCACAAATTGCATTTGTCACTGATGCTATAACTTGAGTGTAATTCACTGAAATTATCCTGTTTTACAAGTATCATTGTTAAAAATTCAAATTTTTTCTGAATAAGTTTGAAGATTATTTGGTTATTTTATGCTGAAAAAGGTAGTAGCTAACAGTATGTTTTGATTTTTTATTTATTTTTGCTGTAGTAGTTTTAGTTTTCATTATTTTGCCTCAGTCAGTAAAGCATTTATAGTTACTTTGTAGGCATAGTGAGTATTGGGTAACGCAAGGAATTTTTCTGCACTGAAGTGGTTAGTCTATACTCTTGAATTTCATTGCAGCCTCTAAAACTGATCAATGAAATAGTAATGGTATTAATAGCTTGGAATTGTGTGTCCACTCTAATGCCCACGTGATTTGTTACTTGGGTTTCGCTTATGGACCAGATCAATTTGTTTATACCATTGGATTTGTTTTGAGTTGTGATGAAAGCAAATCTAAGAATATAATCAGACACCTTTGTATGCTAAATAGATTATTGTGATTGTTATACATAACCAACTTTTGTCTTTTGCTTGTTACTTTACTTTGTAGTACAGTATTTTGAAAGGTTTCATGGAAACTACCAACATGTTTGCCAGCAGTGCACAAATTGCATTTGTCACATACATACTATAACATGAGTGTAATTCACATTCCATTAACAATGTAATTCACATTCCATTAATAGAATCAAGACTATCGTTACATTGATTTCTAATTTATTTTGTTGGTGTAATTTTAGTTTTCATTATTTTTATGTAGTCAGTAAAGCATTTATAGTTAGTTTTGTAGGCATAGTGAGTATTGGGTAATGCAAGGAATATTTCTGCACTGTGAAGTGGTTAGTCTATACTCATGAATTTCATTGGAGTCTAAAACTGATCAATAAAGTTGTAATAGTATTAATAGCTTGGGATTGGTAGTACATAATAGCTTGGAATTTTGTGTCCACTTTAATGCCCATGTGATTTGTGTTACTTGGGTTTCGCTTATGGACCAGATCAATTTGTTTATCCCATTGGATTTGTTTTGAATTATGATGAAAGCAAATCTAAGAATATAATCAGACACCTTTGTATGCTAGATAGATGATAGTGATTCATAACCAACTTTTGTATTTTGTTTGTTACTTCACTTTGTACAGTGTTTTGAAAGGTTACTCATGGAAACTACCAACATGTTTGCCATCAGTGCACAAATTGCATTTGTCACAAACTATAACTAGAGTGTATTTCACATTCCAGTAACAGAATCGAGGCCAAATTATTGTTACATTGAATTTTAATTTTATACGAGTTAAAGAGGGGTATGTGGGTGGCTCCACTTGACTCATGACCAAGCACAGATGCCAGTAGTCCCTTGTGTACACAATTTTTTAACTTTACCGGTTTCCAGCTGGCGCTAAGTTATTTATCCTAAGTTAAGACCTCAGGTTTGTTAGTTAAGAAAAATACAAATTTATTAAGAATTTGTCATTTTCATTATTTTTCTGTAGTCGGTAAAGCATTTATAGTGGAAATTCAGCTATATCTGCTGTGACACTTGGGTCTGTCAATTGTAGAACATTGATTGGAAACTAATACAATTGTTGGTTATACTTGGTTTTCTGTGAATATATGTAGAGCTAAGTAAAGTGAAGACACGTGTATGAAAAATTTATAGCTAGGATGATGTTGAAAAGTTTAAAGTTGAACAGTTCAAGTTCCTTTATGTCTTAAGAGGGTTTAATTTGGATTAGTGAATCTGTAATGTTGCCTGTTGGTGGAAAGAATGTTTTAACTTGTAAACATTGTCTTTGGATGGCAACAGGGCCTAAAAAAAGTACTGTAAGGTCAAAAATACAAAGCTTGTGATATATTTGACAATGTGACTCATTGAATCATATCTTACATGGTGGATGGAGAGTTGACACGCCTGAAAATTGTTTGGCATGTAGGTATGTTTGCCATGATACATAGTAATAATTTTGTAGAGGTAAAGTGTTCTGAATCTGTGGAGCACAATTGGACAGCATAATAAAAATATGTAGGTATGATATTTAGTGTACATTGCAGTACAATCCTGATATGCAGAGTAGGATGCTAATTAGGTGGATGGTTTAGTAATTAATAGATATTGAGTAACCAGCATGTAATTAATTTGTAATAACAGACATTATCACTGTAACTGGTTATTTCGTATTTAACCCAAAACCTCTTCTGTGAAATATGTCCCTTGATATAAATTAACAGCATTATTAATCTAATGCAAGATTGATCATAGAGAATTTGAAGCATTTCATTCCTTTGAATTGCATATGACATTACTTGGTGAAACAAGGTCTGTTAGATTTATTAAAGAATTGTGATCATCTATTGGTAGTTTTGGTTTATGCAATATGTAGTATATAGAATGGTTGCATTCCAGCTTTAAATCTATTGTCCATACTAGTACTCGTGTGATTATTAGTTGCATGGGTTTCGCTTATGGACTAAATCAATATGTTCAACCCATTAGGTTTGTTTTTGTTGTGAAAGCAAACCTAAGAATGTAACATAACACTTAACATTTCATCAGGTTAATGTTGGCTTTATGTTGTTAAGCCCACCATTGCAAGGAGAATTATCTTAAGAAAGGAGGGGTTAGTAATTTGTTGTTTCAGGAGTAGATTGAGTTAGGTAATAAAGAAAATTTTTTCACATTTAGAATATATCTACATCACTGAAGGAGTAAGTGACTGATCGATTAGTTTAGTTTGATTATAGTGAACCAATCTGATAGCAAGTTGATTTTATTATATATAAACAACCATTATTACCCTGACAAATTTCAGTAGACTGTGTAATGTTAATGGAAATATAGCAATTTATAGGCATAAGTAGGACATTTCTGTCCCATAGAAGAGAAAATGTAGATAAAGTGTTAACCTCAGTAGCCGATTGCAGACTGAACGAGCCTATCGGAAGCAGCCATGTGTTTTCCTGAACCGCAAGAAGGTTCTTGGAAAACGGCCTCGAGGTTTGAGGTATACTCGTAAAGTGGGACTTGGATTCAAGACCCCACATGAGGTAAGGGGTCTTGTGCTGAAAACAGCACCCGTGGCGGGTGGCTCCTAACTGGTAGGCATGCACTTATAGGCCTATTAGCTCTTGTTGTGTGTGGTTGTGCTTCATCTTAACAACCTTCATTAACTTGTTCTAACTCCAGGTTCTCTTCAGTTGGTGCTGCCACTCCGATTACTATGGCTGGTCGGTGTTCTACCAGCCATCACAGTACATAGGTTTTGAGTGTGTTGCCCAGTATAAATGTTAGAGGAATCATTCATTGTGTGTGTTATTTTGTGCGAAGACGACTAAGTTTTCAGTGTGATTAGGCTTGTTTCCCCATCCCAGTTAACCTGCATGTTGTGTGTAACCTTTAAAGACGTCTTGCATGATTGTTCCAGACCGAGAAGGCATTCCAGAAGCAGCCCACAGTCTTCCTTAACTCCAAGGCTACAAAGGAGAAAGGCAACAAGGCAAAGCGTTATGTGCGCAATGTCGGCTTGGGCTTCAAGACTCCCCGTGAGGTATTCTGAAATTTCAGGTTTTTATAGTTAAAACATGTTAATTGTTAAACCTCTTGAAAGTTAAACTTTTTGAAATTGTCTAGAAGTCAATAGATATTCTCATATTAATGGATACTACAAAACTTTCATTGTCTGGTTCTTTCACCTTAAAATTTTCAACTGAATCAATACACTGTATTAAGAATTTCAGCAGTAGGGTGCACAATTAAACTAAATATTTAGACATTTATCTAGGTCTTTATATTTTTGTTTGCCATTGATACATTTGTATTTTTTATATCAGAATTGCTGGGCACTGTAGTTACAGGTCATCTAGAGTAAAATTGATTAATATTTTTTCAGATATTTTCCTCTAGTTACAATCTGTAACTTTTCATCCTGAGTAAAATAGGAAAGACTCCTAGAATTATGTTGGTGTTGTCTTATGTGAAACTGGAAAGATTTTATGGTTATCTTATTTGTCAGATCTTGAAATGGCATGCCAAAAAATTGTAGGAACTTAGTTTTGGACTTAGATTTTTAATTGTAAAAGTTTGGTTAGCAATAATTAAAAAATTAAAGCAGTGTGTGTACAGTCCTTTCAAGGTAGCTATATCCCTCTTTTATCACTTATACCTAGATTGCATTTCTGGTGTGGTTGTGTTAATGGTACTGTTAAAAACTCCTTTTAAAATGTTAATTTTATGATCTGGATATTGAAGCAAGCCAGATGTTTCAGCATGGTTTTAATGTGACAGTGAATTCAATTGGTTATATATCTTAAGACAATATTTACTAGTTTTTGTCGGTTATAAGTAGATAAGCATCACTCATACCTGTTTTTCCTTTGTGTTGCAACCAATTATATAGGAGAAAAAGTTTTGTTAAGCTTATAGAGGTTTTGAGAATAAAACTAAATTGTCAGTTGTCCATTGGGGAATGTAGATTGGCTAAATAAACTTCATTCAGTCATTGTTAAATGTGTTTGTTTTCAATAAAAAAAATAAATGAAAACCACCCTTCAGAATAGCTGTTATTAATAATAATAATTAGAATTGAGTATTTAAGAGTATAGAGAACAATTTGGATTTTTTTAATACCTTAATTATTTCGTTAACTTGCATTTTGAACAGAAATGCATTGCAGAACTACTGTGTTCTCCAAGTGGGTCAGCACTGTAAAATAGATCAGCACTTTTCTATTTAATGTAGATTGTCCATCAGTGCATTTATATTCATTTATATATCACTAATTTTTAATGGGACTGGTCTTAATTATTTGGTAGTTTCACCAGTCACACATTGATCCTTCCCTTATTCATAGCAATTTATATAGATGTTTAAAGTGGTTTAATGGCAGTTGATTCGGTCTTGATAACTTGTAAATAAGATGTCTAATAGGACCAACCCCAGAATTACAAATTACCTGGTAGCTGTTGATAGAGGTACTACTCGGCTACAGTTTCCTATATAGGTTACTTGTCATTGTCATATTGCTGCAAGGGGCAATGTTGTATGTGCCATTTATGAAACAACTTTTTGTTTAAAATCCTTGGTATCAGTAGATGCTACTATATCTGTAAATTATACATACTAAGATCAATTATTACATGAACTTAATAGAAAATTATATGGAAATTAGGGAATTTTGTATCCTTAAAAATGACTAATGTCATGCAATGAAATATAAGTACAAGAAATATAAGTAAAAATGAGAAGTGAACTGATTTTGGTTGATATTAAATCATGTATTATTTTCTAAATCTTAAATTTTGATTGCTATCCAGTATGGTTTTGTTGTAATAAAATTGAGAGGTAGTATGTACTTACACACGTAAGAGTTGAAATTCATGGTCATATCTGCAGTGGTTATATTAGTTCTTTTATTTCAGGCTAGTGAGGGAACATACATTGACAAGAAGTGTCCCTTCACTGGAAATGTATCAATCCGTGGACGCATCCTCACTGGAGTAGTTCAGAAGATGAAGATGCACAGAACGATTACCATCCGTAGAGACTACTTGCACTATGTAAAGAAGTACAATAGGTAATAAATTTCTGCCCTGTATTTGGTGATGTCTGAAAACATGTTACAGAGCATTTTTAGTCACCATTTTGCAATACTTGGAAGATTTTCAGTATCAAGTTACTTGGAGAGTATTCTTGTTCCTAATTACATTGAGCTAAAATTATTAAAACTGCTATAAGCTGTTACTGTTGTAACATTATTTTGTAACTAGAATAAATTCTTAAGAATGTGAATCCAGAATTCCTTTAAAATTCTTAAGAATCTTCTTCTTCTTCCCAGCTTTTTCCCATTTTTATATGGGGTCGCCGTTTCGGATGAGCCGTTTCCATCTATTTCTATCTTGCACTTCTGCCTCATCAATTCCCTTCTCATGTAAATCTCCTCTCACACAGTCCTTCCATCTCTTTCTTGGTCTCCCTCTCTTTCTTCTTCCTTGCACCTCCACTCCCATAGTATGTCTCCCCGCGTGGTCCTCATCTCTCCTCAACAGGTCTTTAAAATTCTTAAGAATGTGAATCCAAAATTCCTTTCTATTGGAACAGTATGGTTCATGTATTTATTTTGTCACATCACATTTCCAGTCTGGGTCAATTGTGAAATTGTGGGTGCTCTGGTTTGCTTATTACAGTTTTTACTCTGCCCTTGTGAAATTTTGGGAGTCGGCTCTTGTATGTTCTACAGGCAGGCTCTAGATAGTGGTTTATAACTGGTTTGTCATTGGCATCTCTGGTGATAACCGTGATCACTGCAACTGAATTGTTCTTTGTTTGTTGTCAAGTAGCCCCTGAGATATATGCCTATTATAACACAGCCTTGATTCCAAACAATCAAACCCTTGATTAAAATTTACTGAACATGTTTTTCTTATCTGTTATTGGTCTTCTACAAGAGTCATCCTGACTTGTGCTGTCGCTTTTTGTGTTGCAAAGAAACAAAGTGTTTCTCTTTGGCATCGTTTGACAAAGCTGTAACAACAGATGGTTAAGAAAGGTAAATCACAATTTGTGGTGGGTACCTTGTCCATCCTGAAAATGATTAACCCCTTATATTCTGATGGTTTCAGATAATATCTTGTCCCCAAACCTTGACGTTCTGATAATGTCTTCTAAGAAATTGAAGTAAACTTCAACCTTTCGGTTAGACTTTAAAGTTTTGAGCGTAAATTAGACTTCGTTTGATCAAGGGAGTACAAATTTTCAGCTTGAAAATTGCACCAAATCAGCTTTATACTTTAAGAATAAATTTACAGTGAGCATTAAAAGGACATATGTTGTTCAGTGTACCGGTTAAAATTGGAACCCCCCCAAAATTTCAAAGGTTGACAATATCTATGGCTGATAGTGGATATTTAGCTTTTGGTTCTTCGTGATTTATTTTAAGGGGAAGGTTGCACTTTTGATTAGTGTAAAGAGAGTATTTCAACTTTTTCCTGAACATATTCTAATGAATGTATATTTATTTCACAGATTTGAGAAGAGACACAGAAACATGTCTGTTCATTTGTCTCCGTGCTTCAGGTAAATATTTTTATTTTTGGCATTCTTGTGAACTAGTCAGCCTTGTACATTATTTTTTTTATTACATGTTCATTAGTTCAGTGTTTTAACAAGAAATTTAATGGAGAAAACTGATTGCAGTCCAACCTCTTAAATCTGGAAACCTTGGGTCCAGGCTACTGCTGAATCACAGAAAATCCTGTAATATGGAATACATCCCTAAAAAATGAAGCCCCTAGGTAAACAGTCTTGCAATGTAATTCTACATACAAATAGCCTAGTTTCCGACTTAGCCTACCAATTGCCTAATTTCTTACTGCTTTTATCATTTTCTTACTCATATTTTAACTTCATTTTACAACTTTGTGCTGTATAATTTAAAATAGTGTACTTGACCACATTTACCCTATATTCCCAAGTTAGCCTATCTTAAGCCAACTATAGTACTAAAATTCTCAGAATCTGCACATTATTATAAGTGACTTTCATATCCTAAATTTTTGTATTTTCATAATTATCACTATTAGTTTCTACATCATTTATTTTGATTGTAGAGGATGGTTAGATGGAAAAAATGATGAATGGAACTCTACATTCACAGTGCAATTGATTGTCGCCGTCAAAACGTAACAAAGCACACCACCATCTATTGAGAAAAATGAAAACTAAACTATACGCTAATGAAATAAATATTTTTCTAGCATAAGTACAGATTTATCCTTGCGCCTCTTACCTCTAGCATCATTTGATCTCATGGGTGGCATATTGAATAGGTAAATACAGTTACAAAAAGAAATTATCAAAACTGTATCACCCTTGTCTTTTGAGCGCGCACACTGAGGAATTCATGTATTGCCAAGTGTCTCATTTTAAGAGAAAGGTTGACTGTAGAGTCTTCTCAAGTGGAATATTTAAAGAATATATCAAAAACATATTTGATTTCTGGTGATAAAAGTTCACTCGACATGGTTCGGAAGTCATGTAAAGCCGTTGGTCCCGTTGCTGAATAAGTACTGGTTCCATTTAACAAAAACACCATACAAACAAACAATTCATATTGTGACTTCACATATTTTCTTTATTAACAACTAATTTCATAAAAACAAAGGAGATATGGCATAATATTTGCAGTCTTGAAGTTGTAAACAAAACATGACGCAATGAACTAATGGTGGCCGATTCAGAATCAAGCTGAACCACTTTGAGTTGCTGGACCATAGAATGCTGGTTTTTAAGGGTCAACTGTATTATGTAATTAACTTGAAGGTACAGTATAGGGTTACATGTCAGTACTTTGATTTCTTTTATGTTCTTTGAAAATACTCTATACAATGAATGTCAACAATTTGTAACATAGCTGGCTTGGAGTGTTGCTCCCATATTTTGTACCAACTTGAGCAATTGTTTATTTCTGTACTTGTGGATAAATTTATTGGAATTTGTCATTTTAGATTGGTCTGGTTATTTCATCTTCCTTTAAAAAATTGGAAAGTTTAAAAGCTGTAGTTTTGATTGGCATGATTATTTCATCTCCCTTAAAAAAGAAATTGGAAAATTATTTCAAGTCCCAGTTGCTACAGAATTGTGACATTTCATTAATTGAATGTCATGTGACCATTGTTTGTATGAAAGATGATTTCTGACAGAATTTGAACCCCTGAATTTGCTTTGTTTGGTATATGATATGATATATATATGTTGTCTGCTTTTTTTAGGTTAAGTACCCCTCCACAGGGCGTTTGTATGGTTAGAACAGATTTTTTATGGTTTTGTCTCTTGGGAGTTCATTCCGCTGCTTTTGCATATTAGATATGTTTTTTCTTCAAGTCAAGTTGGATACATAAAGCAAGTGTCTTGTGTGGGAGTTAAGACATCAATTTAAACATGTAAATCAAATAATTGTTAACAGCCCCTTAAAACTTTTTAAGATTGTTTGCTTTATTATTTTGTAAGTGCAGGTTATTATTTTTTTGTGATCTAATCAAGAGACTGTCTTTTTATGTCATTGAATATTTTTAACCTTGGATTATCTCATGCAAAATTGATGTACTGTGATGTTTCATAGTTTTTGTTTCTTTCTTTCAGGGATGTGAGACCAGGTGATATTGTTACAGTAGGAGAATGCAGATCATTGGCCAAGACTGTTCGTTTTAATGTCTTGAAAGTAACTAAGGCCCCAGGAACTAAGAAGATGTTCCAGAAGTTCTGAGTAAAATGCTGGAAGTCTTACTTTGGCTATTCTTTATTCCTTTTTCAAATACAAAAACTAGTCTTATAAAAGAAGAGCCAATAGTGGCATGGTTGCTTTTGGAAGAGGTGGAGCATTCATACCTTCATAGCATTTGTGGAATGAAGCAAAAATTGAGTGACAGTAAAGAAGTTGCAACAGCTGCCTGGATGATGTAGAAATCATATTGTAGTGTGATTAGTTTTTCCATAAAGATCAGATAATGTCTTTAGTAGATGTACACACTTATGGTTTCTTAGTTTTTCTGTTAGTTTGCGCTGTTGATACAAAATCTTTATTCATACGGGGCTTCTTTTCTTGTTAAGGTTCTTGGCATAGGAACAGTTTTTCTAACTTGTAAGCAGCTTTGTAGTCATAAAATAATGATTTTAATGCTCTTGCTGTTGTGCAGTGTAGCTCTGGACTCTTCAAAGTAATTGATGAGACTTTAATAAAGTGCATGGCATGAACTTGGTGTTTTGGCAGAAAGATACCTTGTATGTTTTGCAAATATTGTTGATTACTGATCAGCCTCAAATGTTCTTTTAAGTGCATTTGCCTTGTCCTGAGCCAATACATCCAGTGATGATATACCTTTGGCCATCAAAGATTTAGAAGCAGCTGGAGAAAGTACTGGTCTTCTGTATGTGTTGTCGCATTGGGCCATTGGTGTTGTCTGTGCACATGAGTGGTTCATAAATCATAGATAAGGATGTATGTAGCATCTTTTGACCCCTAGCTGCACCCACTTTTTAGCATATGATACCACTTTAACTTTATTCCATCTTGATATCAAACCACTCTATCTTTTTCCTGTCTTGAATGCTGAATGGCTTTATTGGCCCAAGTTAATTCAGTGAAACTATGAATACTTTCTTCATAACTTAATCTAGTTATGTTGTACTTAGGTCTCCAACAAAATAGAAAGTAAAATTTCATTTATCCTTGGCAGAGATATAGAACAGATTGATAATGTATTTTGTAGGTTATAAAGTTGACTTGACTGAAGTAGCCCATTTCCGACTGACTGATGTTATTTAAATTATGAATGTATTTTTTACTCCTTTTTACACCACTTATGATATGTACAAACCCTCTGACCATCCACGCTGTGCACTTGATCGCGTGTTTGTTGGTAATATGTACATCTAATATCTCTTAGTAGCAAAAGTGCAAAAATAGGCCAAAGTACCTTGGTACGGCTATGTTTATCAGCTGAGCGTTGTATGTACCCATTGGATATGTACAAAGGTTGTCTGCCAGTTGACTAATTGATGAGCATGAAGGGAAAGAATTGAAAGCATAAGGGTCAGGTGTAGGTGGCAATAAACTTGCAAACTGAGTCTGCCTGAGTCCCGTACCTGGTTCTTTTGATTTAGGTTTCTCTCTTGTGCTTTATGAAGTATTACAAAGTCTTTTAGAATATAGACATATGAATAGTGTGTGGCATGGAAATGATTAATGTAACTAGATAGTGCATTTTTTTTTTTTTTTTTGGTATACTGGAGTTTATATAAACTACATTAACATCCATTAGAGTGCACACTATTGCTTAATTACATAACTACCATATATACTGTGTTTTACATAGGAAGTGTACATATGTAATGGGTATCTTGCAAATATGAATGCACCTCATTAACATGTGTATCACTGTTCAACATTTTTGGTAATCATCATTTTCTTGCTGCTGTCCTTATTCAACTTCCAATAATCCCATATACAGATTTTATTTGTAAAAGTCTTGGTTTTTCTACTTGGTAGAACCTGAGGTGGACAGTAAGTAAATCTGGGTAGATTGAATTCCCTTTTTTTTTTTTTTTCTCTCTCTCTCTCTCTCTCTCTCTCTCTCTCCTGCTCTCTCTATCTCTCTCTCTCTCTCTCGTCTCAATCGCGTCTCTCTCTCTCTCTTCTCTCCATTCTCTCTCCTCTCTCTCCTCTCCTCTCTCTCTCTCCCAGGGCATAAGAGCATGTTGCAAGTGCCACTTTTCAGTCATCAATCTTTCATCTATATACTGAACATTGGTTTCATTGCACGTCTTACTGTTTAATAGCAAGTCTTGAATGTTACTAATAATTTTTTGTTCAGAGGCAGAATGAAGTAAAGTAAGTCATAATTAAGGATTTGCGCCACGTAAAATTTGAGATAATACAAACAGTAGAAGAGATTGGAAGTCCTTGTAATGTGTTGGACCAGTTGTGAAAAAACATATTTTGAGATTATTATTATGATAAAGATTAGGTAAGCTTGTATTTCAGTGTTGATGATGTGGAATGGTTGAAGTATTAGTAGTGTAGTACCCAGAAAATATTGTAATTTTGAAAATACTGGTAATGTGATTGTAGTCTACTAGTAATTACAGGTAACTGACAAGTTCCATTGAAAAATTGTCATTCTACTATGTTTTCAGTGTTTACAATTTAGAATGCGTTAAATAATTATATAGACGATGAATTTTTTGTGTCCATAGACCAGGCGAAGTATTTTGATGTGCCAAATTTGTTAAACCAATCCCAGAAAGGTGAGGCAGAAATTACAAGATCTAGGTGAATTATGACAATCTAAAATTACCCCAAGCAATATACTGTCTAGCTAGCAAACAGTTCTGCCAAAAAGATGCCAGTGAAGAGCTGGCAAGCAGGGTGAAGTGTGTAATATTTTAAAGAAATGGTAATTAGTCATGGTGGAAGGTTGGCATGGAATTTTTATGAAAATTTACTCTGGGTGAGTAAGCCCATTAGGGATATTGCTGCTGTCAGGCATTACTAAGGTTCTGAACAGCATCCCTTTGGCCACTAGCTGCAACCCTTCATTCCTTTCATATTCTCTTCCATCTTATATTTCTTCCCTCTTCTTACAGTTGATTTGTTGTGCAACTTTGTGTACCCTCAGTTTCCTTTTCAGTGCTGAATGACTTCATAAGTCCCAGAGCTTGGCCTTTTACCTAAGTTTCATATTCCACTTCTAGAGATGTCACCAAGAGCGAAGATAATGTAGGTGGGAAATGAGTATAAGGAAGAATAGTAGTTTGTGTTTTGTCTCTTCCCAAGATCAAAAGTTTCCCTTTGTCTGCTTGATTGGAGGAAAGTTTTTGGGAGGTTGAGGAGGGAGAGAATTGAGGAAAGGTGGAGAGAAGCACAAGAGGAAAAAGGGGTTTTGTAACAATTAAAAGTATGCATGATACAAAGCCTTATAAGAACCTTTGATATCACATGAGTAACTAAAGCTGAACTTTGAGTGAGATACAGCCAGTCCTTGGTTATATGGTTATAAGTATAGAGTTGTCATGATCGTTGTGAAATTGAGAATTAAAAGTACTGAAGTTGTTTCATCTCAACCCATGAAATACTGTATTTCCATAATTCTGTTGACAGGAAAATCCAACTTTAATGGCTCCTTCTCGTGTTCAAGAATGATCCTTGATTGGCATGTCCAGTTTTATTAAAGAGGCCCATTTCCTCTCACTTGGTGTATGACTCTTATGACAAATCTGTTTTTTGCAGGAATAAATTTCAGAGGATTTAATGCAATCTCATTACTCCAGTTTGTCAAGTGTTAATCATCAATTCTCCAAGATGATAATTCTCAAACCTCATTTACTAATAACCCAAGTTTTGATGAAAATACATTTATCCGTGTCATATTTGTTGCTGAATGTAAAAATAGGCTGTTTTTGGAATGAATTGTTTTGGTGGTAGTAGATGTTGGTTTTATTGTTGGGGGAAAGTAAATTGTTCCACCTATGTTCTCTATACAGTTGTGGTTTTATGACAACTGCTCTTGATCTAATGATGCTTAAAATTGCATACTCCATCAAAGTTCCCAGCTCCCACAGACTTTGCTCCATCAATGAGGAAGCATGTGCTCTGCAGTGTAAAAAATAACTTTTAAACATAGATTGTACAAGAACCAGTAATCTACATCTAGCATGGTATTTGAATTCTTCAGCCATTGATACACTTCATTCAGGCGTTTTTTAATAAAGATTTTCTAGTGGATTCTTATGGACAGGTCACTGGTATGCCCCAGTTCTGATATTTTAAAATTCATGTCAACTGCTGGACATCTTGTCTCTAGCCTCTCCTTTAGCAATTATCCTGAAATCCTTTTAGTTTAGTTAAACTTTGTTCTTAATCCAGTTTACAACATTAATTTTGGTTTAGTTGAAAGTAACTTTATTTAGGGAAATGGATCCACGACTTCAACATTGAATTTAAAGGTTGAAAACAATCCAGCGGATCTATGGAAGGTTCATAGTTACAGATAGATCTCATAATTCAATTCAGGGTTTAAAAACGTGATTTTGTTTGAGCACCTTTGCTGGATTTTAGAAGGAAATCATAGTTGATTGTCTGCTTTCCCGGTACAGTGCTCATTTTGTGCTGTCCTGATACAGTGCTAAGTCTGCAGGGGATATTACAAGAGCTTAGGGAATCAATTCTTTTGGGGACAGTGGCTTACTCAGTACCTTCTGATTATGATGTTGAAGAGGAGTGATGCCATTTTTAAAGGTCTCTGGTCCTTTTCTAGTCTGAATGTGTGGCCAGTCCCAGGGACTTGTTTTCTCTAGTAAGTGGTTTTGGAGTTTGGTGAGAAACACGTTAGTCACCAGGGTGGCTTTCGTCAGCATTGCTTGTTGGTCAAGATCTTTCTAATGCTTTTCCAGCCTGTTTTGTCATATTTCCTTTTGATAACTTTTCTAGTCTTCACTGGAAGTGATGATTTTATCCTATATCTTTGCAAGAATAAATTTATGAGTAAGCATTACCATAAAATTAGGGTTTTGTCAGCTTACCCCAGCTGTGCAGTTATATTTAATAACTTGACAAAATTTTTACTTTCAATTCATTGTTAGCATTTTACAGTTTTGGAGAAAGTAGTGCCATCTTAAAAGTAATATTTACTAAATGTATGACTTGCACATTGGTACAGGATCTTTTGGTTCCAGGTGCCTCCTACTTTGGTTTTTGCTTCAGTTTCATTTAAAATCAAATCTGTTGGTTGAGCCTTTTTGATAGTTAAAAGTAGGACTCAAGGTCTTGTTGATCATAATACAGTCCAACCTCTTGAAACCGGCATCTTTGGGACCAGGCCACTGTCGGACCACAGAAAATCCTGGATGATAGAAATAGCCCCCAAAGTTGGAAACCCAGTAACTTGAATGGGTGGACTGTCTAGGCTTCCCCTTAACGGTGAGGATTCAAATCTTGATTATTTCTCGTGCAATGACATTAACTCACAGAAAAATAAATGTAGCACTTGCCTTACTCAAAATCACTGCTGTCCGACAACCATGAGGTTATCAGTCTTGGCCTCTTTGAAGCAGGCGGAGGGTCCCGTGAATCTGGTGCAATAGGTCCTGGTCTTATTGTTTTCGGCCAGGAAAGTAAATCAGAGAAGGGGGATGTCAGTTGACTTTTGAGTGGATAAACATGCTTGATTAAATCCAGAAATGCATGAAGTGGACACGGAACATCTGAGTACAAGAATTAAAATAGTCTGCGGCGACTCGTTTCAGGAAGAATATTTTGTCATGACACTCCATCTTGGTGGTTAAAGACAAAGAATGTATGATTTTGGGCCAGGTTATAGGTTTGTGAATCATGTTAATCAGACATTTTAATGGGTTATATTTTTTAATCCATGTCTGTAGGAAGTGACCAGGGACAACTGTCATACGATTGGTAGGAATTCAAATCCCTGCAATCAGGTTGGGGCAACGTACGGTGGCAGCCTTAGGAACAGGGTTGAGATGAATACCAAACTACGGGCATCCTAGGAACTATGGGAGAATGTGTCTCACTGTTCACATCAACTGAGGTACATAAGAGGAAGTTAAGTACTGCAGAAAAAATTGGTTGGTAAATTGATGTAGACAGGTTAGATAAGTTACTTATCGGGTAGATTCCAGCACTGAACTTTTATTGTGTCCAATTTGTCATTTGGCAAAAATTTTTTAGGAGCTGTAGGTTCATCCTGCGGTTAAACACTTATCCCAAAACCCCCTATGTAAACAATTTTGTCTCCCACCCTTCTTTGTTTTAGGTACTTCAAACATTTTGGTTTTCAATTTCAGCAATGTAAAAATCTGCTGCTTTTGTTTCTTTAAACCTGTGAGAGAGAGAGAGAGACTGCTGGCTCAAGTAGGTTGTTACACTGTCTAATATCTTTGCAAAAGTCAAATACAGTTGTATCAATAATGATAATTTTAGTAAAACTTGTTTTACATACTGTATGCATTCATTACTTTTCATGTATTATTTACACGATCATAGCATTGTAATTTATGACCATCATAGCAAATGTGCGGCATTTGCTTTCTGCTAATGGTTACATTAGTATTAAAAATACGTAATTTATCAAAACAGTTTAAAAATGCAACTTGAGTGATGTAAAGCTGTGATTTTGCCAGTACAGTACATATTGGATGTTGCTTTTGCCTCTTCCAAAATGTGTCGGATCTTTTTAGTTCCCAGACCATGAAATGCCAGATTTTCGAGGTCAGACTGTACAGTAATAATAAACCTGTATGTGTGTGTGTTTGAGAGAGAGACTGCTGGCCTAGTTAGGTTGTTACCCTGTCAAATCTTTTCAAAAGTCAAATAATACAATAGTATCAAGAATGACAATATTAGTAAAACTATTGTTTTACATGTATGAAGTTATTTTTCATGTACAGTGGTACCTCGAGATACGAAAGGCTCTACTTACGAAAAACTCGAGATACGAAGGCTAATACGAAAAATTTTACAGCTACATACGAAAAGTTGTTGCTGTAAAGTCCGAGATTCGCCCAGACCACTGATAACAATTTTGAAACTTGCGCGCCGCCAACTGTGTAGACTTGCTACCATCCTCCTGCTCTCCCATTGGTTCCTGATGCTGGTCACCGCCATGAGATCCTTCTCTCCTATTGGTCAGCATCCCTCCCATCATGCATCTACTACGTAGCGGCGTGCTTCTTCGGCACTGCACGGCATCATCTGTATCGTACACGCGGTATTCGTTCGTTCTAACGATTTCGTTTATTAACGTAAATTTGTTAGTGATTTCGTTGTAGTAGTATACTTTATCGTGTTGTGTGAGAACTTTACTCCATACTTATACATACTACATAACATAATTACGTACAGTACATATATACATAGTCATGGGTCCCAAGAAACTTGAAATTCACGGAAAGAAGAGGATGCTCTCTTTGGAAACGAAGATGGAGATTATCAAGAAGTATGAAGCTGGTATGCGATTGAGTGTGATCACCAAGGAATACGACCGAAATCCGTCGACAATAGGCACCATCCTTAAGCAGAAGGATGCCATCAAAGCAGCTACACCTTCCAAGGGCGTCACTATTTTGTCCAGCAAGAGGACCCACGTGCACGACGAGATGGAAAGGCTTCTTCTTGTCTGGATAAAAGACAGAAATCGCTGGCGATATGATAACGGAGACGGCAATCTCTCACAAGGTCAGCACTATTTTAGGCGATTTGATTGACCAGGCCGAAGATGACGGAGGAGAAGGGACATCAACGCCAACCCCAGACTTCAAGGCTTCGCATGGGTGGTTTGAGAAAGTCCGTAAATGGACTGGCATCCATTCGTTGGTGCGGCATGGGGAGGCTGCCAGCTCAGACACGAAAGCGGCCGAAGTCTTTAAAAGACGTTCGACGAGATGATGACCAAGGAAGGCTACACTTCTCAGCAAGTCTTCAACTGTGATGAGACTGGCCTTTTTTGAAAAAAAAATGCCTCGTCGGATGTACATCACGGAAGAAGAGAAGAAGCTACCCGGGCATAAGCCTGTGAAAGACAGGCTTACGCTCGCACTTTGTTTGAACGCAAGTGGGGATTGCAAGGTGAAGCCCTTACTGGTCTATCATTCCGAGACTCCTCGAGCCTTCAAGGCCCACAAAGTGCTTAAGGAGAAACTTCCAGTGATGTGGAGGGCTAATGCGAAAGCCTGGGTAACGAGGCTTTTGTTCACGGAGTGGGTAAATCTGTGTTTCGGCCCGACAGTGAAGAAATTCTTGGAAGAGAAGCGCCTCCCTCTGAAATGCCTGCTGGCGTTGGACAATGCCCCTGCTCACCCTCCTGGCCTCAAGGAAGATATCCTAGCGGAGTATTCCTTCATCAAGGTTCTTTATCTTCCGTCTAACACCACCCCTCTCCTCCAGCCCATGAACCAGCAAGTGATATCGAACTTTAAGAAGCTATATATGAAACATCTTTTCAAGAGATGTTTCAACATCACCGATATCACAAACCTCACCTTGCGTGAATTTTGGAAGGAGCATTTCGATGTTGTGATATGCATCCGACTCATTGACCAAGTTTGGCAGGAGGTTTCGAGGCAAACCTTGAATTCCTCGTGGAGGAAACTCTGGCCTGATGCCGTACCCACCCGAGACTTTGAGGGATTCGACGTGGGCGAAGCTGGTGCTGCAGATTCAGAAACTGTTGACGATCCTGAAACTGTTTTGCAACCAGATCTTGACGAGATTGTTGCACTCGGCAAGTCCATGGGGCTGGTCGTCGACGAGGATGACATCAATGACCTTCTTGAGGAGCATATGATGGATGACCTGAAGGAGTTGGAGGCCATGCACACAACGTTGTTCAAGAGGAGTTCTCTAGCAGCGGTGAGGAGGAGGAGGACGACCCTATGACAACAGCAGAAATTAAGGATGTTCTAGCTGCTTTTCATAAAGTGCAATCATTTGTAGAAAAAAAAGGCAACCCGGAAAGGCTTACACATATCGTATGCTTGCACAGTTCGATGACGCTTGCCCGAGTCGTTTCAGGAACATTGTGAAAAGTAGGCAGAAGCAATCTTCCTTGGATAGTTATTTTTTAAAGGCCTTTAGTACTAGCAGGAGTAAGCAAAAGGAAGAACCAAGTGATACTAAAAAACAGAAAGTTGAAAGTGGTGATGAAGTTGAAATTTTGTAAAAAAAAAAAAAAAAAAAAAAAAAAAAAAAAAAAAAAAACGCACGTACGTTAAACGTACAAAAAAAAAAAAAAAAGTACAAAAAAAAAAAAGTAAAAAAAAATTATTTTAATTTTTTGTAAGGTTAAGTGTTACAGTTTTGTTAATGTGTTTCGTAAAGTCTAGTTTATGTATGTTTTCCTTACATTTTTTTATGTTTCGTAAAGTTAAGTGTACGTACTTATCTGCTGTTTGTCCTCCTCCTCTGTCGCCACTTTCGGAGATAGCCTCACTCGAAAGGTAAGCTTCCACATTTTACTACATACGTACAGTATTTCTTGTATACCATGTACACTAATACACTTTATTTACAGGTAATTAGCAGTACGTATTAAGTTAGGTATTGAATGGTCCAAATTGTTGTAGTATTTCATTGTTTATAGGTCAATTTAGCTTTATTATGAAATTTACTGGGGTGTTGGAATGGATTAGCCATTTTACATGTAAAATGCGGTCCAAAATACGAAAAGCTCATGGTACGAAGGCCGCCTCGGAACGGATTAATTCCGTATCTTGAGGTACTACTGTAAGTATTGTTGTCATTATCATAGCACAGGCAGTCCCCGGTTATCGGCGGTTTCGCTTAATGGTGATCCATTTTATGGTGCTAGGGCAATTTATGGCACCATAAGGCCCAAGTTTCAGTTATCGGCGCCAAAAGGTGCTGATAATAGTTATGAAGTAAAACTGTGATTTCACCAGTATTGGATGTTGCTTTGCCTCTTCCAAAACGTCTCAGATCTTGTTAGTTCCCAGACCATGAAATGCCAGATTTTCCAGATCAGATTGTACAGTAATAATGATTTCAGTTGGTATCCCTTCAAAAGCTCCCATCCTTGAATTTGTCCTCTTGACAGTTGTGTAAGTTTGCACCTTCTTATACCTGAAAAGCCCTCACCAGTTTGCTAGGTTTAAAGCTTCTTAGGTGAGTGAGCAAGTTGCATTACCTCTGCATTTGCAAAGCTTTTGTTACTTGAGTTTTTAGTGCTTACCTAACTTTGATGACACTTAGTTCTCAGTTCTCATTGTTAGTCATAGTCTCTTGCATTTGACAAAGTTGCGCTTCAAGACAGGTGTTAATTCTGTGTTCAACCTGGCCTATTTTAAGGTAAGAGATGCAAAGCTTTAGCCCCAAGATTCTTCCTCTATCCTTAGTTATATCAGTAGGAATGTGCTGCTTTGCTTTTACTTACTTTGTCGACATTGGTAAGGAGCCTTGTTACCTTTTGTTGTAGTCTCTCCCTCCCAGCATGCTACAAAGCATTCTAAAGACTGGTCTCGAGTCTCCTGCTAGGGAGCTGTCAAACTAAGCATTAGAATGTCAGTTGCTCAAGAGCACAAGTAGACTACCCAATGTCTTGAGACGTGGGCCATGACCATGCTTTACCAAAAGTACTATAAAATATAATCTTTTTGGCACCAATGGCAGCACTCGGTTGAAGTGCTTTGCAAAACATAGAATACCCACTCACTCCAAGGCATTTCCTTGTTTCTTGTGAGATCCCGAAGAAAGCTTCAATGGAAGAAAAGATGAGAAAACAGGCAAACTAAACTGGCTTTACAAAGATAGAGTAATCACATTCTCTCTTAAAGGCAGTAACTGATGAGCTGAAGGGATGCCCAAGGCATTGTGGGAACTACCAATACCCCATGATGTCAATAGTCCTTGGATCACATAAGTTTTTTATTAATTTTACTGGATATCCAGCTGGTGCTAGAAGATTATCCTAATGTTAAGACCTCAGGTTTGTTAGTTTTGAAAAATAAATTTATTAAAAATTTGTCATTTTTCCTATACCAGTATTACTGTAAAAGGAGAGTAAAACACTTATTCCTCGGATGAAATGTTTTCAAATAAAATAAAATGATGGGCAATCAATGAAAATGAGGTAGGTGAATGAATGGATGAATGAATTTACATTTTGTATCTTACATGATACCTCTTTAAGAGGCAGTAATTTTATGTATTTTTGAAGCAACTGACTTCACAATTTAACTTGCAGCTTCTTCCAGAATAATCATGATGGAAGATTTGGATATTCATCATCTGAAGGTCATAACAACTTCCCTGAAAAGAACAAAAATTGATGAAGTTGATAATCTGGGTTAACCTGCTCAAAGGGAAAAGTAAACATTATGTATTGTATATATATGAAACAGTTTACATGTCCAGTGCAAAGCTCAACATAATTGTTATTTGGTAGGCAGTCCCCGGGTTACAACGGTGTCGGCTTACGACGTTCCGAGGTTACAACGCTTGTCAATAGACGTTATTTCCAGGGTTACAGCGCATGTTCCAGGGTTACGACGCCTACAACGCTCATCTGGTAGATGAAATATGACACCAAAAATGCAAAATAATCAATATTTGAAGGTTTTTTTTATGAAAAATGCCATAAGAATGCAGTTTACATAGTTTTCAATGCACCCAAAGCATTAAAAGTAAGGCTTTCTTAGGATTTCTGATGATGTTCTGGCTTATGACGATTTTCGGTTTACATGTCTCAAGAACGGAACCCCTGTCGTAAATGTGGGACATGAAAGTCTTAATATTATAATGTAATGCAACTATTACTGTATTGCAAATCCACATTTAAGACAGTGCTGAAAGATTGATAAAATTCTTTATCAGATTGTTTCCTTGAATTATTATTTTATTATTGAAGGGCCTACTTCAAAATTTCTTATACAGTACATACACAAATTCTATCAATTGCATTACATAATTTCAATATTTCTATTTCTTAGGCAGTAATGACCATTTGAATCATAGCTTTCTGACAAGTTTCAAAAAAATTAATTTGGCATGTCTTACTCTTATTATTAGGGGACTAACAGTTGATTTTTCCTCTATTTCTGTTAGGGTTGTACCAGGTACAGTTCCGGACAAAACTTTTTTTCCCCCCTGGTCTGGTTTACTTGTGAATGTGGCAGTGTCGCACTCTTTCAAGTTTGCCGAGAATTGGGAAACTGTCTTGGCGATAGTTGAACTATTCACTTTGAATGAATGATAGGCATTTGTCTGGGACTCTGCTTAAACCTATGATATCTTTCACTGTAATCTACTATTTTCACCCATATAGATCAACGTTGTTCAGCTGTTAAAGCGTTCAATGGATTTGTATGAATTTTGATCGTTCATTATGTAATATGTAATAAGTCATATCTTTATGCAAAAGATAGAGTTCGAACCTCAATCTTTGTTTTTAAAGGTAAGAATCTCTCTCCATATTTTTCTGCTAGTTTTTTTTATAAAATTTTTACCTCGGTAATTAACTTTTCTGCTGCTTACATCTATTTTCATTTATTTTTTTTTATTCCAAATCCCTTTTCAATTATTTTCCTCTATGGGAAGTTCGTGAGATACGTATATTTTGCTTCGATAGGTGCTGCTAAAATTCAATACATAGATAATAATAATGTCCTCTATTAGCGGTTGTATCTATTTTATAACTCTTCAAATAAACTGGAGGCTTCAGTGGATGAATTTATGAAATTTACGGCCGAAGCTGACCGTCTGAAAATTCTACCCTTACATTACCTATGTGGTTGTTGAGAAAAGTTTCCCTTTTGTGCAACAAGCGGTTATATTTCACTTTGTGAAAGAAAACAACTAAGGCAAGCTAATCTTATTAGGTCGATTTTTCTGTTTCTCTTGAATCCTCGAAATAGTTTTTGTCAATTGTGAACGTAAGCCGACAACGTTTGTTGCGATCTTGCGCGCCATTCTTGGCAACAGTTTATGAAATGGGCCCATGCATCATGAATACTACAGTATTCATTGTAAGCAAGAGATCTCAATTATTTATTTATTACCCTAGTTTTGCTTCATGATAAGCAAATGTCATTCAGAAACATTTTGCAAAACAAACCCTAGTTTTGCTTCATGATAAACAGATGTGTCATTCAGAAACATTTTGCAAAACAATCACTGTTATTGTCTAAATTGTTATAACTTCTACATTTCTCCATTTCATTCTTGGAAGAGAAATTTATAAAGATGTGCCTATTTGATAACATTTAAAATTTTCATATAAAATAACTCTAAAGTAAAACAAGAGAATGAAATCATAAACAAATTTGAAAACATCTTACGATATAAAAAGTAAGTCAATGATAAATCTGTAATGCCGATAGTAGTTACCAAATGGAATAATGTCTGCTCCTAAAACTTTTTATGCTTTAGATAATATAAAAAATATAGCAATAGATTAAACATTTTATGCAGAATGACTTTTCGAGAAATACTCCAAAATCTGATCTCACTGCGAAAGAAATATGAAGATTGTTTACAGATTATGAAAGTTTTGTTTAGCAAATTATGAATACTATCTACTTTTAAATATTTCACATGATTTAATAATCATTTCCTATAAAACAGTGTATTATTATTATTAATGATGACAGAAGTAAGAATAAAGCTTCACTTAATTATTAACCTCTGTGTGGCAATGGCAGGCAGACATCAACATGATGCCAATGCCCTGCGTGAGCAATTTGTTGGTCTGCATAGTGCAGAGTGTAATGTTGGGGAAGATTTCTAGGCTGACAGGCGTATCGAAGACAACCATTCGTCTGTGGTAGTGGCAATTTGATGAATCGGGCATATTAACAGATCTTCCGAGGTCTGGACATCCGAGACTTACTACTATGACTTTCTTACGTGTTATTGATTACTTCAGCTATTAGAACTTTATTACAACTTCCATTAAACCATTATTTCTTTACACATCATCGGTCATGAATAGTGGAATTATAAGAATTCCCTTGAAAAATTTGTTTAGGATCAAGTTGGCTGTTGCTTTAATAAATCTGCTATTGTGCGTAGCAGTATGAAAAAACTTAACTCCTGTGTTTGAATACAAACAACCTAAGAAAGTTAACTATTGGTGAAAACAACAAAATCTGATGAGACTTGTGATCCATAAGGTTCATTGTTCCAATTCAAACAGTCAGGGACATTTTTTAAAATTACTTCATTACACAGGTTTATGCAATAGGGGGGTAGTGCTTCTTAGTGCATCTAACACGATGCACTGTAGGCATTATGTAAAGTTCTTTGCAGCTTCCCTTCAGCCCCCAAGCTGCAACCCCTTTCATTCCTTGTACGCACTGTACTTCTATTCATTTAATCTTCAGTCTTTTTTTCCATCTAATGATTTTTTCAGAATGCAACTGCGAGGTTAAGTCCTGTTACACCTTTTGAACCTTTTTTTCTCTTAATTTCCCTTTCAGCCCTGAATGACCCCAAGGTCTTGGTACTTGGCCTTTGGCCTAATTTTAATTCTATTTCATAGGTTTATGTCTGCTCTTTGGGTTAGGTGGTTTGTTGGCATTTTTCCTTCCATTAGGTTGCTTTATTTTCATTGGTGTACAAAAAAACCATTAATAATGATTAACTTTATTTTATGTTGAGCAGACCCACTATACATCCAGTTGAAGAGCTGAAACAAGAATACTTCCACTGGGCATGCTCAGCCAGCCAGCAGTTCACCATCTGTATGCAACATCTGTCAAATTCTTTGTAGTTTTTTATTTTTATTTATTTTTTTTTTTTTTATGTTTCCATGTTCAGATTTTCTAAAGTTCACACAAGCACTCCTTTGCACTCTTAATTCAGTTTTTGTACTTACTGTTTTGTGGGCTATATGAAGTAATTTTCCCCAGTTAAGCTAGCCTTCAAAGAAGACTTGCTATTATTACACAACCTTAACTACAAACTTAGGTTTTTTAGACAACATTTTTATGATGTTTACAATTCAGTGAATTATTCTTTTTAAGTATTGACTAGTTTTTTCTTCTGTTTAGAGCAATAGCTGCCTTGCAGTTTTGGTCAAAATACTCGTTCTTCCATGTTTTTTATTACATTAAAATTCTACTCCCTGCTGCTTTTGCTGACATTTGGTGAAGAATGCTGCCGTAAACATTCCTCAGCACCCTTTCACAGGATGGAAGGCCTACAGTTTTTCAGACTGCCTTTATGTAAGATTTTTTTTCGCACAGCTGGCAACATTTGTAACACTGTGCTTGATGGTTGTTGTTTCTGGTCTCTTCCTCTTCAATAGCACAGCAGCCTAGTTTCCTGTCTTCTCTCAGAATATGTAGTCTTTCAATGCTGCCTTCCTTCCTTACAAAGAAGGTTCTCTGTTGGAACCTATTCCTGTTGCCACTGGGGAAAAAGATTCAGGGTCTCTTGGTTTTCTGTTCCTTCCTTCCTGAACTGGGCTCTTACCCACAGTGATACTGTCTCTTTTCATGGGTACTTGGATGATGCTCAATCTAGCTGGCATGTGAACGTTATGGATATTTCTCTTTTTGATGGTAAGTTTCCCTTCAGGGGACTGTTATAGAGAAGCCTGTGTCCTGTCAGATTTGGGTTCTGCTGCTTACCTGTTCAGTGAAGTTGACTGATTAAGCAAGTCTACTTCATATATAATCCAGCTTTGATCTGTGACTATACTCTTTTGAAATGTTTCACTTCCCTACCATGTTGCACGCCCTTGCTGGTTGTGTTCTCAGCCTTCATCTCTGCCAGTCTTGGTTTGTCTTGTGGATTCTTGCAGTTGTTGAGGGACCTTTTTGCCTCTGGCACCATGTTATTTCTGATGTTGGCTGGTTTCAGCACTTCTGATGCTTGATGTCCTCTGGTGCCCACCAGTGCTTGTATCCTGGTGACTGCCCATACAGCTGTATAGTTACTACATCTTTATTTTTCAGGCATCTTTCTCACTGTCTTAATGTACAGTTCAATTTTGGACTGCAGTTCTGCAGTGGAGTGTGTGCTACTATCATTCTTTTTGAACTGCAGGCATGCATGAAGTGTTTGTCACTATTACCCGCTCTCTCTCTCTCTCTCTCTCTCTCTCTCTCTCTCTCTCTCTCTCTCTCTCTCTCTCTCTCTCAGGGGTGTGTATGTTCTTTAACCTCACTCTGTCTTTCAGCTGGACAGTCTGATCCCATCACTGACAAACCTTTTGTTGCATCTGAAGAAATGGCTTCATGAATCCTGCTCCTGATCAGATTATCCCTTAGGTTCTTCCTTCCAGTCATGTCCAAAAGTTGCACTCAAATCTGATTGTTGCAGCTTCTGCCACTGCCACATCTCAGGGGATTCTTTTCTGTTCATGTTAACCCTTAAACGCCGAGCCTCTATTTACAAAAGTGTCTGTTGTATGCCAGCGGCATTCGGGAGTTAGCGCCGAAGCAGAAAAAACGTTTTTTTTTTTTTTTTTTTAAATCACAGCACGCTTAGTTTTTAAGATAAAAGAGTTCATTTTTGGCACCTTTTTTGTCATTGCCTGAAGTTTAGTATGCAACCATCAGAAATGAATAAAATATCATTATCATATATAAATATTGGAATATATGACAGCGCAAAAAAAAAATTTCATATATAATTGTAAACAAATCGTGCTGTGAGCAAAACGGTTAAAGCTAATGAGTTTTTTGTTTCGTTGTATTGTACACTAAATTGCGATGATTTTGGTATGTAACAAATTGCAAAACGATCAAAGCAACACAGAGAAAATATTATCACAAATGCATGAATTTGTTACGCGCGGACGTAATAACAAGTTTTGTTCTAAAATTCACCATAAATCGAAATATTGTGCTAGAGACTTCCCGTGAGTTGCAAATGAAGGTAATTGATTGAATATTACTAGACTGTAAGTATTTTAGCTTACAATTGCAGTTTTCGACCATTTCAGTTGAGTTAAAGTTGACCGAAGGTCGAATTTTTTCTATTTATTGTGATTTATATGAAAATATTTCAAAACTGATAAAAGCTACAACCATGAATTATTTTTTGTTGTATTCTACATGATATTGCACACATTTACATGTATAACACTTCATGTAAGCCTGATATAAAACTGTGCGAAAATTACAACAAGGTGACTAAAGAAATTCTGCGATTTTCACCAGAGTTACCGTGCGTGGAGGAAAGGAAAAAGTTTTTTTCAAAAATTCACCATAAATTGAAATATTGTGCTAGAGACTTCCCGTTTGTTGCAAAATGAAGGTAAGTGATTGAATATTACTAGAATATAAGAGTTTTAGCTTACAATTGCATTCTTCGACCATTTCGGTCAAGTCAAAGTTAACCACAGGTTTAAATTTTGGCACCGTGATTTATATGAAAATATTTCAAAACTGATAAAAGCTACAACCATGAGTTATTTTTTGTTTGTTGCATTCTACACAAAATTGCGCACATTTTCATGTATAACACTTTATGTAAGGCCTAATAGAAAATGGTGCAAAAATTACAACAAGTTGACTAAAGAAATTCTGAGATTTTCAGCAGAGTTACAGGCGCACAGGGAAGGGAAAAGTTTTTTTCAAAAATTCACCATAAATTGAAATATTGTGCTAGAGACTTCCTGTTTGTTCCAAAATGAAGGTAAATGATTGAATGTTACTAGAATGTAAGGGTTTCAGCAGAGTCACTCGCAAAAGTTCTGCAAAACACGAATGCGTCAAGAAATCGCTCTCCGACGATGTGTCGCTGATGCTTTGTAGTGCGAGAAGAAAGAAATTCGCGCATGCGCGGCTGGGCAACACTTGTAAACAAAACAACAGCGTGATCTGTGAACTCCCAGCATCCCTCAAGGTGTGTGATTTAAAATCTTTCCCAAACTAGGCCTATAACTATTTTTCCGCAAATATTTAAAAAACTTTTTGTAGTCAACGTACCGTACGTCTTACTTGGCACCCGACACAATTTTAGTCAATGTACAATATGTCCAGTTGGTGTTTAAGGGTTAAGTTGAATGCTGGGCTACTTGCATTTACCTTGCACATTTTCCTTTGTAGCAATCCTCTCCTTAGCTGTTAATCACTCTATATTTCAAGGTACTTTGATTGCTGTCCTTTGGGCTGACAATGGAATCTGGAGATGTGGCATTGTCTTTCTCTAGCAAGCTTTGGTCATGGCATGTTCCTCTTATACTTCAGCTATTTTATTTCAACTCTTCAAGTACTGGACATCACCTGGCCCTTCCTGCTCTTTGCTCTCCTCCATGAAGGCTTCATCCACTTCCCAGTCTCTTGTTTGGATGGTTTTATGCGTTTTGCATTTATATCTCACCCTAAATGGAGTGCTGGAGTAAGGAGCTCTGTCATTTATATGACCTGTGGTTACTGGGTGTAACCTTTGGATGGTGGCTCCCCTTGGTCATGGCATTGATGTAGCAGATGCCAGTCTTCTCCCTTCAACCTTTGCATACTCTTGTCAGATTTAGTAGTTGATATGGAGTTCTTGAGTACTTTCTCTTAGGCTTCCTCTGGAGGAATAGGCTCTTAAAATGACAACTTTTTGTGCCTGTTTGTCTTTTAACGCCTGCAATTTCTAAAACTTCCATATGCCTCTGAATAGCTTTTTATTTGGACTACTGTTAGACATAATCATCCTCAAGGTGTGTTTCTGTGTTTGTCCTTGCCCCTGCTAAGCACTTCAGTGAACTTAATACATCTTTAGACCAAGTTACTTGTCCTAATTGCAGGCATTGGTGGGGATTCAAGTTGACCCTGATAGGTTTCTCAGGAGGCCTATTATTAATCAAAAGCAAGGCAATACTAGTTTTGAGGGCCTTTATGTACATTATTCAGGGATATGCCTCCCACTGTCTCCATTAGCTACCTGGATTTCCAAAGTTGCTGTTAACTCAACTGTCCAACATGAACAGAAATTAAGCTTTCTGCATCTGGGGTTTCTATTCTCTGCAGGGGCTCTCCTGCTTCATCCTCCCCTGTAAACTGCAATTCAGGCTAATTACAATTACAGGCAGTCCCCGGGTTACGACAGGGGTTCCGTTCTTGAGACGCGTTGTAACCTGAAAATCGTCATAAGCCGGAACATCGTCAAAAAACCTAAGAAAACCTTAGTTTTAATGTTTTGGGTGCATTCAAAACTATGTAAACTGCATTCTTATTGCATTTTTCATAAAAAAAAACTTCAAATATTGATTATTTTGAATTTTTGGTGTCATAATTCTTCTGCCAGATCAGGGTTGTAGGCGCTGTAACCCTGGAACATGCGTCATAACCCTGTAAATAATTTCTGATGAATATAATTGAAAAGCGCCTTAACCTCGGAACGTTGTAAGCTGAACCCGTCGTAACCCGGGGACTGCCTGTATTGGGTTTTCAACAAGATATGGCTAATTATAATTACTAATGGGTTTGATTATAAGCATTTTTTTAGTTACTCTAGATAGAATTTTTTCTAGTTTTTACCTGGACTTGAATTTTTATTTATTTATTTATTTTTTATTTTTAAATTCAAGTAAGCTTCACTTTCATTGAAGCATTATTTTTTTTAATTTGGGTAATTTTGTCTAGATTTACCATATTGTCCCCTTGGCATTTCACTCATTAGTGTTTTTTACACTTAACTCCTGTTTGTCTTATTATTATTATTTTTTTTTAAACCAGTCTCTTTGCTGTGATCTGAGTAACTAAATGAATGTCATGAGTGGACCAGCTATGTTTAGCATGACCCAATTAAGTCTAGCATTTGCCTTTTTTAACTTTTTTTCTCTCCCACTGAATCATCAATAAAGAGTGAATGTAACTGGACTAATTTTTAGCATTAACTGGGGCTTTGATGGGTTCGATTAAAGAAATAATTATGGCACTAATTACGGCACTAATATTTTGCATTGCAACACTAATAATTAGTTTCAAAAGATCTTAGTAACACCCATGAATCATGAAACGTTTCTAGTATTACAAGGCTGTAATTTATTACATACAATACAGTAATTAATTTTACATAAATTGACCATTGCTTTATGGCCTGTAAAACAAAATTTTTTTTGCAACTCACCTGAAGTTCCTGGTTCACTCAAAGAAACGCTATACGAGGTGGTAATGGGAACAGCATGGAGGCTCGAGTCTTGATTAGGAGGCAGCTGTCTTCCTTGTAAACCTTGTTGCTGTTTCTGTACTTGTGGAGAGAAGTCTGGAGTGTAATACCCAGAACTGGTACTAGAAAGAGTCTGGGGAGGTACTGTGTAGCCTTGGTCTTGAGCAGGAATAGTATACTGGTACTGATGTTGACTAACTGAATAGTTAATACCTGGAGTTGATGGCTGGTATTGAGGATAGAGCTTTGGTGACATTAGTGAAGAATGATCCTTTAGTGATGAAGCACTGAACTGGTAACTACAATGAGACGGTGCAGTACTAGAAATAACTTTACAAGCACTTTGGTCAGTGTCTTGGGGTCCATGGATAAGTTTCTTTTCATCACATTCATAGTTCCTAACAGGTGGTGACACTTGACATGTATTTTGGCTGTAGCTGCTTGGATAGGATATACCAAGACTTGTACTTTGGTTGTAGCTTCCAATACCATGGTTCTGACCACTGGGCAAAGACACTGTTTCACATCTGAGTTGAAGAACGTTACATCCTACTGCTGTACCTCCTGTTCCACTAAGGCTATCAAAACCTGGAGGCGAAAAGCCTTCAATTCTTTGATGGTGGTTGTTGAGTGGATGTTCATTATCTGTTATTCTTGAGTCCCGCAAACCAGGAGAGAACACTGCATCTCTACTTTGTTCAAAATTAGGAGAATTTGCTATACCAGAAGGTGTTCTCGGATTGTTTCTACTAGGAGATGGCATCATGTTTTTGCTAGTTTTATGTTCATCTTCAGGAATTAAATAATCCTGTCCACTCCTCTGGGGTGTCAAGGCAGATGGGTTAATAGGTTGCCACAACTCTTCCGGAGGAACTGCATCTACTTTCAGATATTGTTGGGACATGCTTGGAGGGATGACACTATCACCACTATGACTATGACTGCTGCTATCACAATTGTGGATATTACTGCTATACTGGTGGCAGGTACCTGATGGAAAATTGTTCAAATTTTCAGGCACTGAAGAGGTAGTGGGAGAGAAGCTTGGTTGTGGGGATGTTACTGAACTATAATTTTGGTTTGAGGGAGATTTATAATTTGGATGAAGCAAATCTGGGCAAGGGGAATCTGGTTGGAAAGAGAACTTTTTACTGGCAACTGTAATAAACTCATCTACATTTGACCGCTTCTTGGTTACTTTGTGCCACTCCTCCTGATCCTCACCTTTCTGTGAAATCCATGTATCTACTGATTTGCAAGTAGAAATTTCACTACAGTGTCTCTTTGGTTTTGTATGGAATGGATTAATAGTGTCATCATGTTCTGCATTTTCTGGTAGGGGACTTATTGAAGGTGCTTTGGCTGATTCATAACTTTCGGGTGGAGCAAGTTGGTTGCTACTTACAGATTCAATCATCTTGCGCATTGTTTCAGGGTTCATCACTTGCTTCAGCATCATCATTAGCTCAGGTGGTAACTGAAAATAAAACAAAATATGTAATAAATACATTTGCATGATTGCTTGAAACTTTAAAACACAGTAATTTTTAAAGTCTAAAACAGATATTTGTATGGTAGAAGTTCTAATATTTAGAACTTTATTTTACCTATGTTCATGTATAATATCATATAAATTTCCCCATAGACACCAAATTTAACATATTTGCAAAGTAGAATAGTGAAATGTAGTTCTTTTCAGTTACAACTTGTTTATATATTAATATAAGAACATGCACAATAAAAAAAAATAATAAAACAGCATACATACACATACACACACACAGCCACACACAATATCACACCAGAATATACTGTTCAGTAGGGGAAATAAAAAATGCGGCTACTCCCAAAACCTATGTCAGGATGCAGTTGCCTAGTGTAAATATAAATTATGGCAACACACCCTAATGTTTTAGTTCTTTTGGGTATCTGATGAGTTGTTTATGTAAAGTTACCTCATATTAGTTACTAGATTTATTTATATAAAACTTCAATAATCAGAAGTATAAGTTTGCATAAGATCAGGAGATTGCATTATTTTTACACACTTTGTTCCTTTGAATATGATAGGTTTTTGTTATTGAACTTGTAATAAATATAGAATATATTGAACTTGTAATAAAGATAATCTCTAAATGATAAATGTATAATTTTGACCTACTGTACACATACTCATATTAGTTGTGGGAGAGTTTCATAATTTTTTGTTCACCTGCCTGACGCACGATTCATGCCTTATTAATCTATTTTTCGTTTCGAAGATGGAAGAAATCTTAGGTAATTACATTAAAAACAATTGCTGGCATTTTTAGAACATCATGTTACGTTATTGCGTAAAACTATTTTCCATACAGCAAAATTGACGTGAATGAAACAAAGTGATAAAAAACGTCATATCACAACCACTGACATACATTACTAGGTAGATTGGAGATAACCTAACAGTGTGAACCATGTTTTCGATGTCGTGATGTGCACGGGAATCGAATGTCAATGTGTCATTTATCGGTCAAAGATTCATCCCATGCTCAGCAAGAGACAATTATTGCACTGCATTCGGTGCAAGTTCCTGTTAGAGAGATATCAAGAAAGCTTAGTATACAGAAGAGAATCATACAAAGATGAACCAAATTGTTTATCGAACGGCAAAGTTTAGAAAATGGGCCTAGAAGTGGAACCCCTCAACACCACAAGATATAGTAGTGTAAATGTTGCTGAGCAACATTCATTTTGGAACGTAGAATTCTACCACCTCGTCACGATATTGTTGAACCAGGAATCATGACTAGGTCTACGCCTATGACTGGTGTAGGATGAATACTTTAGATGGAGAGAGAGAGAGGGATTTTTAAAAATACACCTAAAATCTTTGATAGGTGTCTAATGAATAAGCAAGACTACCTTTGATGGATGGGAGATTTAGTTAGGCTTACTATTTTTTATAGGTGCCCAGTGAATACTACAGATAGGGAGGGAATCAGATTCAATGATGCATGCATTTTTCTTCAAAACCCAAATAATACATTTTATTGGGAGATACTTTATTCACATCTGCCTAATCACTCCTTTACTACACCACTGCTTCCCCAACATCTCAGGGTACTCCGACATCTCGCTATGAACTCCATCACGTGAAAGCATCACTACTGATAACGGTTATTTTTAAATTCCCCTCACCGACAACCAAAGTCTTAAAATGCATATTTGTATAGAAAATTTTCTGCTCAAAATTACTCTTTCTTTCATTCCCCAAAATATTTGCATACACTAGGTTTTTATTGTAAAAAAGTATGTTGATTCATTTCTTGCCTTAAAATCCAAAACAGGTATGTATATATGGGTTTTCTAGTCCAAAAGTATATGATATGCAACAACCAGGATGCATAAGTAGTGTAACTAGCTTTTCTTAACAGATTACCTAATATGCATTATTTACCATGTTTCTCAAGATAAAAAATGATACTGTAATCAAACAAAAAGAAATTTACACAATGTAAAGCTAAGAAAGTAGGTTTAGTCTGATGACCTGGTGCTGGGAGTTTTTATACCATATGTTATAGGTAAATGAATGAACTTTAGGCCTCACAACCCAAAAAGTTACACCATTACTTCTTTGTACCATAATTACAAAAAACATTTTTGTACTAAGCACAGATGTACAAGAAATAGGAGCTCCATCACACACAGAAAATCTGCTTGTCAAAATTCGAGCAAATGAATAGTTTTGGGATGAAATTCATCATCTCTCAGGAAGTATCATCCATAGCTATTCAGGTCCTTGGTTTGTTCACCTTTTATTTGGAAGGTGACCCATACAATTACTGTATGAAATGTATGGGCATAACAGTTATTTATATTCTAATAACACTGACTTGAGGACAATTTTCTATTGTGATTTCAACTTTCATGTAAATTCTGGACTTAACCAAACCTGATTCAGCAGATTCTTTTTACTTACAAAAAATAGTTTATACTTACTGAAGATGAAATGGAACCAAGGTGATCCTCTGTTTCATGGCAAGTTATGATTGGGAGGAGTTTCCGTCGCTGATTTTTTATCTCTTCCATTGCTTCATTAATGCTGCAAAGAGTACACATAATGCACTTTATATTTGAGCCTTTACTCAATACCACATTCAGATCATCTTCAGAAAGACGGGTTTAGTTACAGATTTATTTGTACTAGAGGACTTGATACTTTTATGGTACTCAAAAGTTACAATATCTAAACTATAATGCACTTTATATTTGAGCTTTTACTTGATACCAAATTTACATAATTTCAGAAAGATGGGTTAGGTTATAGATTTATTTGTTCAGAAAGACGGGTTAAGTTATAGATTTATTTGTAAAGGACATTAATACTTTTATGGTACGTACTCAAAAGTTACAATATCTAAACTAAATGAATTAAGGTGATAGCAACATGCAATCCCAAAACTATTTTTGTAATATTACCACTAAAGTCTCTGAGGGAGCAGCTCTTTGGACAACATTAAGGTGGTTTCACCTGAATTCCCTTGATTATAGCATATTTTTTTAAACTTCTAATGCTATGACATCCAGCAAAGTAAGGGTCACTCACAGTAATACAGATAAAGCCTCAGGTTTTGTAATCAAGCAACTTCTATACTTTTGCAAGGCTTTCTGTCAATTTTAAATTTATGACTAAATAGATTTTGTTCTGTAGAAGATTAAAGTAGATCTTATTCCAGCTAGTCTCAGTAAAAGTGGTGTAAAACCCTATCAGCAGGATGCAAAGGTGGGTACCCGAAGGAGGTGCCAAAAATGACAAGGAACTTTAATGCGACATTTGGGGAAGCAGTAATGGTGTAATGGAGGGTGATCTACGAAAAACTGACAAAATGTTAGAACATTACTGGAAATAACTTGATTATAGCTTTTAAAAGTTAAGAGGTACTTGGTATTGTAAACAGCTTAATGAACCCCACAGCCTGCTAAATAGAAAAGGGTAAATTAAAAATAACCTGACTCATGGTAGACTATTGGAAAAAAACATAAAAACTGGCTGTGGGAGTTAACTCCAAAAGCTTCTCAATCTGAAACACCTTGATTTGGCACACAAAAAAGGGGAATTATTATGGAACAAAATTTAGTAGCATGATTTTATTTGTTCTTCACAACAAACTTGGAATCTGGTGCTTGAGGAAGCCAATTTGTCAGATAAAAGGGATCTACCTATCTGGAGCCTTTGAAATTTTAAAAGTACATACAATATTCTTTTCCTGAAATTTTAATGTAGCATCAAGGGCTTTTGCAATTTTAAAAGTACATACTACAGTATTCTTTTCCTGATATTTTAAAAGTACGTATTGCATTCTTTTCCTGCAGTACTAATTTTGAGATAAAATGCAAAATTCAAGTGTCATGAATAATAACCTGAGTAATCAAGGAATGTTTAAAACTACATCCAAGATAAAACAACTCTTACCTTAACACTGTGTTGATGCATACAAAAGATTCCACTTGTCCAGTCTGTTTATTAACTTCAAGAAATCCACGTGATCTTAGGGTGATATGGGCTCCATCTCTGCACCTCAATCTGTATGAAACTACACCCTGTCCTTGGGTACTTGTAAACACTGAAAAGTAAAATAAATTATCATTATCTTCAGCAGATTTTCTAAATTCCTTATTTTATATTTCTAGTATTGTAAACAAATGTTCTAAAAACTAGGAAACTTTTTATCATATTAGACAGCCATAGATTAGGAATTGAGGTTCGTAAACAAAAAAACTCAAGAAATAAAGGTAACCTACGGAAATGTGGGTGACATTTAATCTATTTTTCATCTTGATTATTTACCAGATACTTAAGCCTAATGAAGGGAGGACACAAAGCAAAATGAAACCTTAAAATATTGGAAGACTTATGAAATGAAAGGAAAAACATAAGAAAAATTTATGAAGCACACTCAAAGAAACCAATACGTACTCAATTTCTGAGCAACTATAGACCAAAGTATATCGTCTTGATGCATGTAATTGAATGCTGATGTTCCAACCACCTCAGTGGGCATAAGGCCAGTTACAAAGGAAATTCTGAAAGACAAAAAATTCAGAACGAGGCTGAACATATATTGCAAGCACAGGAGATTGACTATAACAAATATTTCATATTTATATTATATCTGAGAAAGTAATGTGCCAAAACAAAGTACTTTATATTCTTTAAAAACCAAGTTATTTACAAGTTTTTGATCACAGATAACTTTTTAGAAAATTTATTTTCAAGTATGAAAATAAAGCCAAATAAAAGTTTTACTGTAAAAAAAAAAAAAAAAAAAAAACAAGAGCTGACACATATGAATTTCACATTTTTCACCATGCACCATCAAGAAATCTTAGTACCTCAATAAAAAAAAAACAATAAAAGACATTAATGGAATAAGAAAAGGGCTTCTAAGTCATGGTTAACCAACATATTCTATGTCTATGTTTTAAGTTCACCCAGATTTCTTCCCTTCCATGAACAGATCAATTGCTAGCATTTTTCCTTCAAAAAAAGTAATAAAAGTTTTGAGGTTCCTAAAACTTCATTTCAGTCTCATAAATGCCATAGTTTAAAGGATTCATGTGCTCCTACCCATACTGGAGGTTCTCTCCTTACATCACTTTTTATTGGAGGTTCTTCCATACCATCACTCTAAATTTAGATGGAATATGAATACAGTACCAGCTAAGCAAAATGAGGAATCTATCAATGGGAATAGGAATCCTAAACTTGAATACCTAACTCAAAATTTTTCTTAGTCATAGTCAACATGGAATAGTTGAGAGAAAAGGTACTCCAATAAAAATATAAAAACATGACTTTCCTGACATGACTTTCCCACAGGGGAGAATACTATTTGATTTAGGGCTGCTCTTGGGGGGTTTCCATGTCCATGAGTTATTTGCATTTGATTTCTCCTACCTCAAGAAAACATTTATCTGCCAAGCATCCAGTCTTGATTAAATGTTCCTCTTCTCTTGCTGCCATCAAATTGATTTGTTATAAAAAGTTTTATCTCTCACAAGGCTGGCTGTAAGGTCCTTGCAAAAGGAAATAGGCAAATGCCATTTTATCTGAGAAATTATGGTTTAGCAAAAACTTACAAGAGGATAGATTTAAATTGTTGAAGAACAAGCAAATTGTTGTCTTAATGAGATTGTTGTCCAACACTTAGTAGTCATCCTCTACAGACAGTATCTATTAAATACCTAAATTTTAAAAGGGTGTGCTAAATTCTCGACCAGGATAATATCCTTTTACCTTTCTTTTTTGTATTGATGACTGCCACAATTCTACTGCAAGTTTACTGTGTTCTTAATTGTTTCATCAATACACAAATCCTGCAATGTATTTGCTATGATGAACTACAGTGATATCACATACTGTTTAAAATTAAAACTTTTTGTGGAGGTGGAGTGCAGCTTCTTACTGAAATGAAGGATTTGTATGTGGCATAATATGGACCTTGGGGCAGGTTTCCTTAAGGCTCTGAATTGTAGTGGAAGCCAGGCTGAAGCACTTGGCATCATGTGCAGTTGTAGGGTAGCCCCTTTACCAAGGAGACAGAGGGATCCTTGTCCTTAATTTGGACTAAATTCTGTTGTACAATTGCTGAAATTGATTTTACTATTATCTTTGTCAGTCATTAAAATAAAAACAGTATGTATTCTGAAAAGGTGAAATGATAAAAGTATCAATTCTGCTCGAAAAACTTGTGGGCATCTGGCTGCTCACTGGTAGTAAAACAACCTAGGAATATCAAAACAATTCCTTGCACTCAAGTAGTCAATGAATTCACAATGGGCTTCTTTGGGCAATAAGTTTGTACTTACATGACATGGATCTGGGAGTGACCACCAACTACTGTACATGTAATTAAGCCTATGTCTTTCTGTAGAAGCTGGTCATTGCTAACACTAACATTGAAAAAGGTAAAGAAATGTGATTTTTTTCTGTTCATGACATTCTAAAGCACATACAGAAATGAAGTATTTATTTTGCATATAGTGTACATTTAAAGGAAAAATGCATATGATCTCAGTGATGATTGGATTGTTCCCGAGTTAAAAACAGTGCTGGTCACCTCAATATTTACTTCATAACTACATTCCAGTTGGCTAAAAATAAAATTTCTTGATAAATATTAAAAGGAACGAAGTCTACACACACCCCATTCACTAAAAATTACATTTCTCTATAAAAATTCAAAAGAACAAACAAATTCTACAAAATGACCATTAGATTTCTTCACCTATCAGTAGGCCTTTACCTTATAAATCTGTATCATATTTATGTACAATTATTAAAAAATTATGTAAAATTTTTAATAATTAACTCCTATGGTTGTCATCACAACTAATATCACAATTGTGTAAATGAAAAGTAGTAAAACATACTTTCCAACTGGAAATACCTAAACTGCTAATTATGAAACATAACACGTACCTATGATCTGTATAGAGAATTTTCCCATCCATTCCGTGCCGAGTGATATACTCATCTTGGGTAGACTCGACAAGGGTGAGCTCTGTGATGGGTCTGTCTTTGACGACACGTACGAAACAAACAAGCATGTGTGTCCCAGTTCTATTTGTCACCTTTAGTGGTCGCATCTCTCCTTCGTTATCCGAGCTTTCTTCATCATCATGATCTGGAAATCATCAAGAAATATTCAGTGTAATTGAACTTTAAAGAAAAAACATGGCTATACACTACCATCACAGACGTTCGGATATACTGCTTTGAAAAAACATCCATAATAAGAAGGATTTTTCAATGAGAAAATAGCATATATCTAACGTGGTTTATTTTGAAAGTATCAAGATTATACTTATTTTTAGGTTATGCTCCAGAGAGCAAGAAACTTGAGTGTACAGAAAACTTATGGTAGAAAGCATACAAATCAATTACTCAAGTTATTACCGATTAAAAAAAATAATATTGTTTTCCACCAATAAACCATATCATGTACTAAAACAGATAAAATTAATGGTTGAATACATACTATTCTCCCTAAACAAATGAATGATGGTAGAGATGAAATATTACAATGTCTTGCAATCAAGACTTTTAATAAGAAAAAGATTACTGCTTGGGTCGACTGACGTGAGCTGGTGAACCTGAAAGTTCCTTGCTGGATGAGTGGTTTATGTGCTAGCCTACCAATTTGGTAGTCCCAAGTTCGATTCCCCGCTCTGCCAACGTGGAATCAGAGGAATTTGTTTCTGGTGATTAGAAATTCATTTCTCGATATAATGTGGTGCAGATCACACAATAAGCTGTAGGTCCCGTTGCTAGGTAACCAATTGGTTCGTAGGCATGTAAAATATCTAATCCTTTGGGCCAGCCCTAGAAGAACTGCTAATCAGCTCAGTGGTCTAGTTACACTCGGATATACTATTTTTTTTTTTGTGAACCTGAAGGGGGTAAAAAAAAAAAAAAAAAAAAAAAAAAAAAAAAAAAAAAAAAAAAAAAAAAAAAAAAAAAAAAAAAAAAAAAAACTCACCACTCGAGGTACTGGTTTCTCCATGGGATGAAGATGCTGGGGAAGTCATTGAGCAAGAGGGCAAACACGTTTGCATTTGTGGCAGAGGTCTTAACTGACCTACAACCAGGATAATTTCATACCGACCGGGATCATTACGAGAAAGGGCCTTCTCCATCATGCGGCAGTAAAACGACCGTCTGCAGTTCTCTGCAAGAAAAAAAAAAAACTTTATGAAATGGTGAAATGAGAGCTGCGTCAGAAATTCTGCAAGTGTTACTATGTCTCTGATTTGGACATCAATACTTGGTTAAACTTTTTGTCCTCATGTGTCCAGTTCAATAGTCCGCACTCCATACCATACTTTAATGGTTACACATTCAGCCATGGTATAAAATCAACTGGGGAAATCTGCTCCTTGTTCAGTACAACTACAAATGTTATATTGTACTTGCTTTCACTCGGTCATTGTAAAAAACTTCAATATTGCAGTGAGTGCATGTCTCACGGTAGCAAAGATATTTTCTGATGTATATTATTTTCAATTACAAACATGAAGGCACTTCAACAGTAGGTGGCTTCTGAATGATTTCATACAAATCACTGCAATGCCATACTGTAGGACCATGCTAACTTGGAGATCTAGCAGCGTTGCTAATCTATGTTCTATTCTCATAAAGATCAAATATCTATATACTAGGTATATAGTAGTATAAATTTCATTTAACCACAGTGAAATTATTTTTTTTGCAACCCTCAGCACTTAACAACATGTAATATTTTACCTAAAATAGTTGATTCTCATCAATTATGAAGCCTCATGGAGCCTCAGCAGTTGATTAGGACTAATGACAGGTATATAATTCTGTGGACAGAGGTCTAGTAACGTTTAATAACATCGAATCTGTACCTTTCACAAAATAACAAAGTCCTTTGCATTAACATATTCAGCTACCTGGTTTCAGCTCCAGAGTGATAATCCCATATATACGTCATGAAAAATAAGATATATATATATATATATTATATATATATATATATATATGACATAAGACCCTTTATAAGATACAAGTAACTTCCTTTTGCTCAACAATAGTATTACCTTTAGGAACGAGCTGCTGTTGGAATATGTCATGATCGTCAGGATGGATAACGTTGTATATGCTGTGACCAAGCAAGTCCACCTGAAGAAGGGGAAACAATATTTGTTTACGAACAGTAAAGGTATCGAAGCTTGATAATGTATTTCACATAATTACAGTATGTCGATAACATTATATTTTGAAGGTATGTAAGAGCATCGGAAGCTTGATAAACTCATTTCATACAATTACAAATTGTCTAATTAGTTACAATAGAATTGCAAATGACTGACCTGCGTGTGACCGAAGAATTGGTCAACAGTTTCGGTAATGTACACCACTTTCCCAGATGACGTCACCACCAAGAGAAATCCCCCAACGGCCTGTCAGAAGTCGGCATGTTAGAGATAGAACATTCTTATGCATTTACAACGCCCAAAGACTAAAAAGAACATGAAGTCATAAGCTGCATTATCTACAGATCAAGACTCATAGATCCATATATGGCACTGGCAAAATTCATTACTGTCTAAATTTAAACAAAAGTCTTGAAACGAGTGCGTACAATAACTACACTTAAAAACAAAATGTTGATTGAATGTTGAATGTAAACAATAAGAAACAAAGAAACAGACACTACTACTCATTCATCAGTTACAATGGGCACACAACACGCGTTCTTCGGCAGAACAAAAACTGTAAAACAAATTGTTTGGAATTATCACACCTTTAGAAGTCTGGATGTTTACTTATCGCTAGTAAAACAAATACACTCTTGACCAGCAGGTTGCCAGGGTAGGATAACGACTCGTTGGTCGTGGCCACGGTGGACCAGTGATATAACCATCAATATTATGTCTACATACATCATAGCACAGTTAGAGAAAAATTCACATTGCTTTGCAATATAATAAGCTCAATGCCAGTTTCATGCACTTCTGAGCATTTATTGCATTTAATCACTACCAAGGTATTTGTGGGATATAATCACTTCGAATGGTCAACTTGTCTTTGTATCTGCTTCTTAAAGAACCATAAAACTGCGTCAAAATATTCCATACAGACCAAAATGAATCACTGAGGGCAGCAGGGTCACTAGAAAAAGGAGCCGGACCTGAACGTCCTTCCTGATAGTAGTATAATGCGAAGCACAATTGGAACTGGAATGTGGATAGAATTTACCCAGGAGTTTTGAAAAACATATCTACTTTAAACGTTCCTCAAATTTTGCGAAGTTCATCACTTCGCATTACACGTTGGTATCCTGATCCAACATTAATTTTCTTTACGGTTGAAGTCTCCAGACTCGTGCATGCTGGTACATATTAATATTACTTCAGTGCTCGGCATCATCATATAATTGGTCAGTCTTTTCGAGTACGTTAAAGCTCCCTCCCTGGTTTGTCTTTTTGCCGAGTATTTATTCTTTAAACTCATGATAACTGAACAATCAGCCAAGCTGACTGAGCTCAAGGTAACTATATTCGCAGGCCTTCATTAGCACAATGGAGAGAGAGAGAGAGAGAGAGAGAGAGAGAGAGAGAGAGAGAGAGAGAGAGAGAGAGAGAGAGAGAGAGAGAGGCAAGGGTAACATCAACAGGCAAAAACAACAGCAATGACAGGACTGGGATAAAATAAATTAAAAAAAGATAAAAATAAAGCCTTCCCAATCCTCAACAAGGGAACACAAAAGAAAAACCACGAGGAGAGTATCAGGGCAAATGCCTACCTCAGCGAGGGCGTGGGTGATTTCTTTGCCGAAGTCCGGCGTCATCTTGTTAGATGGTTCGTCGTCATCATTCAGGACTGAAATGGATCAAAATGAATATAAAATAAATAAAGCAAGGAATTAAAGAATAAGTCAAGCGGTAGTCTCTGTCTTGACTTACGTTGTCAGTTTTACAGCTGCTTTAAGAGATGAGAAGGTACTGAAACCAAATGGTAAGAGAGAGAGAGAGAGAGAGAGAGAGAGTTTATCATCTCACACAGCAGAGCCATCCATCATCAAAACAGGCTTGCTTACTACGCATCTGGAATGTCTATTACTTTCTGTGCACGAATAAAATATAAACAAATTCGTGAAGGAAAAACGACAAAGCTCTAAAAGAGTCGACTGAGACTCTTCCAAGGGTCCAAGGGGGAAAGAGAGAAAGTTCTGAGAGTCGAATCAGACTCCGAAAAAGGGGAGAGAGACTCACTCTTATGCATCCTTATATAGTTGGCGGCGAGTCTCAGGACGGAGGTCTTGTCGATGCGTTTGTTGGCGCTGGCTCCCGACCCCAGGGGAACGATTCCGGCGATCTCAGCCACGTAGTTGTTGAGCTTGTCCCGGCGCATCTTCTCCGCCATGTTCCTCATCTCCCGGGAAGAGCTGTCGAAGAGGAGAGAGGACGGAGGAGGTCAGTGACTAGGCGAGAGGAAAAGGTATTACTGGCATTACTAAACTTCACCGACAGTTTAGTAATGCAACACATTCCTACCTTAACACAACTCTCCTTGAGCTTTTAATAGATTTACTTACATTTTTATTTGTTTACTTATTAATTTGTTGATTTTCTTTCTTTTAAAATAAGGGATTTCTTCTTTCTTCATTTCCCATTACCTTCTGGCACTTCATTCTAATGAACACCACAATATTCTTTGCAAGCTTGAATTTAAAGTCAATGGTTCATGTGGTGAGCTTGTTCTATAAGACTAGGGTTGATCTTTTGAATAATAATAACAACACGAATTGACAATGGCAACGTGAGATGAATATCAGGATAATAATAGGCATGGTTTTCACAGGGCACAGCGCGGAGTGAAGGGTCACGACTTATTCGAGAAGGAGGAGGAGGAGGAGGAGGAGGAGGAGGAGGAGGAAATTTCCTGTTCAGGGGTGGCGAAGTTCCCCCGGCCAGGTTAGGGCACGGGGTCCGAGGGTAGGTTGGGTAAAGGTAAGTCTGGTTAGGTCATACGGCCCCTGAAATTCCCACTACAGAAAGGCCTAAGCTACTACAGTAGCCCTTGATCCCTTACCCTGCAGCATTAATTAAAATGTCAATGAGGCGACAGTTGCTTCGTGCTTTCCTCGGAACGTACCCTCCTACACACACACAAACGAATTTAGGATACTACAGCAAAATTGAATTACACGAGAATTGCTGCAGTATACCGGTGACAATTAACCACGGATCAGAGTACGAATGGTTCAGGCAGTTTATACGCACTATAAATAGGACACTGTTCACTCAACAGTAGCAGAGAGAATTCACACCGTTTCCATAAGGTGAAGATATCGATACGTGTTTTATTATCCTTATTATACCTCTCCTGCTTCCCAGGCAGTAGTCTATCATTCAACTATTCAGTGGTCAACCATTCAACTATTTTCCCTGTCTTGATTTCCACACTATAAAATATCATAGTTATTAGAGATATGTATTAATTGCATGACTGGGACATACACTGCTCAGCGGGGTTAAAACGTCACTCACCTTCAAGTGTTTCTGCAAACCTCGAAAGTCATGATAAGTAAAGATTCATTTGAGCACACTGCGCGTGCGCGTTGGACTCCCGGATAACGAATCGAGAGATGACGGATTGTGAATCTAACTGCCGTCCTACGGAAGGAAAGAGGAAAGATGACTTTAGGCATTTAGAAAATCTACGTAGAGAGCGGCTGGAGACTACGCACGATGAAGGGAGGTTGTACGGGAAGATGACATTTCGTCTAGATCATGTCTTCATAAAGAAACAATGGTCTGAGAGGGTTTCAAACTTTCCGTAACGAGTGTGGCTCTGAAGAGGCTTGAAGCTTTTACTATATATGATTGGCGATCACAAAGAGAAGCGAAAGATTACTGGGAAAGAGTCCGAATGCCTTTTCTAAAAACGGAGAGGGGAATGCGATGTTAGTAAAAGTGAATCTGAGATTAATGTTAAGAATAGTCTTAGACTGAGAGACGGGAAAGGTAAGCAGTCACTGAATGGCTAACTGGCAGATAGATGGAAGCTCATGGAAAGTGAATAAGAAAGCGAAAAAATTAAATGTCTAGTAAATATATACCATTAAGGAGACCTAGAATGTTGACTCATGAACTAAATGATGCATGTGACGGTGACGCCTGGTAACTTTATGCACCATAAAAAGGAGATTTAGAATGTGCTGCAATCATAAAGTAGATAATAAACGTAGTGGCAGCGAATCGTTACCATTTTCGGGGGGAAACCCTTTGCCAAAAACTAACAACGCACTACAAAAAACGAACAATTCTTTACAGTAACTCTGAAAGGTAAGCATCAGAGAGGCGGACAGCGATGGAAGTGAATAAAAAAAATTTATTCGTGGACGCAGGGGAAGGTCCATCACATATCATTCAAAAGCATAACCACGTATACACTGCGAAAAGGACACACGTCAAGGAGCTGAATGGTATCGGTGTGCAATTCGGGTGAAAAAAGCCGTATCTAATGGAGGAGGAACTGAGATGACACGAATACAGTTTTGAAAGAGAGAGAGAGAGAGAGAGAGAGAGAGAGAGAGAGAGAGAGAGAGAGAGAGAGAGGGCGTTGACACACTTGCCTGACTTGTGCTTTCAGGAACTTCCTCCCCCTTCTACTGAAAGCAAATCGTCCGAAACGTGAGTCGATTAAACACTGGCACATCAGTTTCAATTAAAAGGGACCTCGTCCGGTGCAATAGTGGGAGCCTGTAACAGGCTTTCCAAGTAATCATGAGAAAAATAGGCGCAGTTTCTCATTCAAGTTCTCATAATCGCTCATAACCTCAAAGCCTTTTCTCTTCAGCTCAAATAAATAGAATTTTCCTTCAAGACAAGCGTGGCACGACACGAGTTATCAATGCCAAATATTAATCGCACATACGTTCACGAATTTTATTACCTACTATAGAAAAAAAGTTATCATTCCCATTTTGATTAAAATAATTCTCGTGTAGAAAAATTATATATTTAGGATTTGCTTCAGTTAAACGATGGAAAATCCTAAGTACACATGGCATTCTCTGCAAGAAATTACCCTCAAGTGTATAAAAAAATACGTGGGAAAACGTTATATAAAAAAGAACAAAGTGGAGGAAAGTATGCAATTTTGCGATCTCTACAGACAATGGAATGAGGGAAGACACCAATTCCTGCTGAAGGATTACTTCCTCAGTTAACACACACACACACACACACACACACACACACACACCTTCTGCTGGAAATTTTGATGTGCAAAAAATACTCGACGCAGCAGTCTGCGTCTACGTCATGAAAAAGGTGTACTGTCAAAATATGCACTACCATTCACCCTACGTTTCATCAAAAGCTGATCTCTCGAATGCCATTAACGTTTCACACCCTTTCAAACACTCGGGCAATTTAAATCCCATTATCTTTCAGATAACATTTTGACATCCACATCCTTCTATTTTCATTACATTCCAACAGCTGCTTCGAGTTTGTCGTCCACGGGGGTTCCAAGCGTCTGTCTGTCTGTCTGTCTATCTCGTACACATACAATTACTCCACATTTTATTGCGAGGTTCCTCCTGATTATCAACCGGTTTTCCTCAACCGATAAAGAAGACAGACTTAGACGGAGGAGTCCAGAAGTCTGCCAACAAAAGCTTTCAAGTTCTAGAAAGAAGAAGAAACTGCATGATCTCAGGGCCTCAGGCTAGACTACAGAGCCCCGAGCCTCTTCTAACTGTAAAATTGTTCCTCTGCTTCAAACTGCAATTTTGTCGTTTTTGTCCAAGAGCTGCAACAATCAGAAAACAACCTTAGTCAGTTGTACTCTCTTTTTTTTTTCAAGTGTTCAGAATCCAGTCTTCAATTTGCTGTTTTTTTCTTTTTTTTTTTTTTACCGATACACCAGGTATAGAATCTTGCGTTTGTGAAACGTTTTTTCTAATAAAACTGTATAGTATCTTTAGGCACAGTTCTCTATATCATAAAAACTAATCTATCGGCTTCCCTGGGAAGGCTCTCGCTCAATCTTTCTTCCCTAGCACTGCATCACCTTGAATATCTATGCGCAATCTTTTGTTGAAACCTGATACCTCATACTTGAGGCTCAAAGAGCTTATACGTCTCTCTCTCTCTCTCTCTCTCTCTCTCTCTCTCTCTCTCTCTCTCTCTCTCTCTCTCTCTCGAGCTCCACTCAACCGGAAAGATAACGCAATCCCTTTAGTAAATTACGAGAGGCGAGTGACTCCCGCAGATGGGCTCAATGGTACTGCTTGAAAGGTGGGTAGTGTAAGTTTAATAAGATGGTTGCGTAGGGCCATTCAGTACAGTAACTATGACAAACCCTTCAGTAGCTTGTTTGCGTCTTCCGAAATCAGCAGCACCTTTTTCTTTCTTGTTCTCTTTTGATCTCCTATTCGGAAGGTTATATAACCAATGACGGCCCCAAGCAATTGTAAGAAAAATTAAATGTTCCAAGGGTTGACGCCTGGGTCTAGTTAAAAAGAGCAAAACCAAACATCAAGAAATCTTTCAGCTAACCTTAGCTGCTTATTAAGAATCAAGCAATTATATAACAAGAATTTTCAAAGGGTTGACACCTAGGACTAGTATAAAAAAAATTCATCGTTAAGAAATCTTATAGCTAACCTCAGCGGCACCTATTACGAATCAAACAACTATAAAAAGAAGAAGATTTTTCAGAAGTCTAGTAAAAGTAAAAAAAATAAAAAAATAAACTAGCGTTCAGAAACTGTAAAGCTAACTTCATCGGTCTGATGCTGTGCCCAGTGCTACAACAAAGCCTGGTCATTTTTCTCGTCACAACATAAACAGTTATTTATCTTTGAAATATCTGTATTAATTATGCTTACAATTGCGTGAGGGGAATTTTAAGGACCAGAATCACTAATCACTTTGAGGAAGGACAGGCAGTATTTCAACAACATCAGAGCGCTATTGCAAAAAATTTTTTATGAACTTGGTATGGTAACACTTAAGAGAGGGTCTCTTGTTGACATTGCACAAAGGTGTTTATTATTGTTGGTTCAAATCTTGCAAGAAAAAAGGGCACAGTGCTGAGTGAAAAGATGAGTTATATTTAAAGTGAATGCAAATAAAAAAAATAATAAAATAACAGACATTTAAGTATGAACCATTGAGGCCGACTTAAATTCGTTAAAAAGAATCTTAATTTTATATTCTTTTTCGAAAGAGGACTCCGAATATTTACCCAAGAAGATCGAATAACTGAATATTACTCAGACTAACTGACTGCGTTGGAATTATTTCCCAATCAATACCATTCAATGAGCGGTGCAGTGGGTTTCAACGAAACATAACTGGAATGTTAATAAGTCAACTGCAGTGGGTCTGGCAATCTCATCCAAAATACTTGCTGAGAATAAGAAGTATCACACCTTATACCACTTACTAACATATATATATATATATATATATATATAGATATATATATATATATATATTAAATATATATATCTCATAGGTCTCCTGCCCCGAGGAGCTTAACCTAATTAACCGTTACCCTTTGGGGGTTTAATCCAACAGGACTCGACTGAAACCCCAAGAAATTGGAGGCAAGTGACGTTGATGGAACAGGACCCAGTTACGCACAGTCGACGAGTGACGACGCAGTAGTGCCTTTTCACCTTGAAAAGACGCTTGAATTATATATGCGTCATAGCATACATGTCCCCGCCATACTCGGAAGCAGTATTCAAGCATTCCGCTGGTGCATCGTACTTTTAAGAGTCGCTGTCTGCGACATATAAACTAGAAGTTTACTTTCCGTAGATTTTAACGTCATACTCTCTCTCTCTCTCTCTCTCTAAATATATATATCTATATATATATATATATATATATATATATAGATATATAATATATATATATATATATATAATGTATAAATACAATGTGTGCATGCATATAAAGACAAACACACACACACACATATATATGAGTTTGTGTGTGTGTGTGTGTGTGTGTGTGTGTGTGAAAGTACCTCCAAAATTAAATTCGATTCCAATGACAACTGGACGCCAAAACCATTTCTTATACTTATCGATCTATTTTACTCCAATGCTGTGTCAACGTGCAAGATTCTCAAGCGACGAATTTTCGAAGGACAAATGATGATAAAAATTGCTCCCCTCCTACGCCTTCAACATGTTATACGAAACCTACATTCAGCATTTTGTATCTTGTAACTGAAACCGGATCAGGTACTTGATAAAGTTACGTCGAATCTACATCAGAAGGTTTGACATATGAGAGGAAAACTGCACTAACATTCTTTGTTACTTAACTGATGCCACGAGGAAGGTGAGGGATTCCAAGGACTGCAGTGGAGGGGAAGGACAAACGAGCGACGTATTTGACGCTTCAGTTCATAATTCACACTTATTTCGCACAGCGAAAGTAGAGAGTGAAGCCTACCGCACCAAAGTTGTATGAGGGGCGCCATCGCATAACGAAGCACTTCCGCGGAGCAAATACGGAGGCGATTCTTATACGCAGCAAAAAGTCGTTCTAGGGACAATGACTCTTTTAACACCTAGAAAAGATTTCCTCCAGCTTAGAACGAAAGAGGGACACGCCCACTCACGGATAAGTTGAATAGCAGCCGCTTTCCCTGAGATCAATCGCAAGCCTCCTCTAACAGCATCTCCACGCCAGCCAGAATGCATTAAAGGAAAAAAGAAATTTCGAAGATAAATTTTCCTTTGGCACGCTTCCCTACATCTGCAGACGTCTTCCTCTCTGCCTTTTCCTCTCTCCAATCTGCACTGACCTACCGCAACACAAACGACTCCTCTGCGTCTTGGGTACAAACCGATTGGCATTAATGTAGACCTCGTTCATGCCAGATTTCGACTAGTCTTGGAACAGTCCCTCTCTTTCGTTCTCTCTCTTCCTTTGAATATGCACATTAACAAACAGCCTCTGTCACTATCCCTCTGTCATCCCTTTGGCTATACATATATATACTTAGTACATACACACCTACAGCAGGCGTCCGCACACAACAAAAGCATGACTGAATGAATAAAATAAGGAGTGTACCACACAGCCTGGCTTTTGATATCAAGTATAAAGGCAAAAGACGGCTCTATTCTGCAAGTCAAACATTAAGAAGGCCGACTTTGCGAAGCAAAGTGACCTCTTTCACCTCACGGAAAGTAAATGCCTCCATTTGAAAATTCACTTCTTCAAGTTAGACCCAGTTCTCAAATCGACGGTTGTTTTTACTTTTGTGTTTATTTAATAAATTCAAAGAGGGCAACATATTTGCGCTAATGTTTTAATGCTTATTACTTATACTGGCAATACACTAAATAATCGAGTTTCCCATGTATGACCTTTTTAGGTCAAAGGCGGAGAGGTCTCGATGTTATCCAAATGCGAACTGCGAGGAGTGTTTGTGGTCTGCTTTGGCTCTTATAAAAAATATATATAAAAACTGAGCAACAAGAGATTACGATCATTCATAACGGACGAAGCTGAAGCTGGATAACAGGTTTTCGCCGACAAAAGAATGGATGGCCCCTCACTTAGGTTAGGACCAGCCTTTTCGAAGAAAGCCGGATTTCCACCCCACCCGAGGGGCAACTCTTGTAAGCAAGCATTTTTTTTTTTCTCCCATCGGAGATACAGCTCTTTCAAATATGAGATTAAGTGCCGAAGTCGGAGCGCCTTTGCAAAATAAAGTCGAAGTGTAACCTCCCGTTGTACCGTTACCTTCTGAATTCCATGATTACCGTATGCTAGGGTGGGTGGGTGGAGAGAGAGAGAGAGAGAGAGAGAGAGAGAGAGAGAGAGAGAGAGAGAGAGAGAGAGAGAGAGAGCAAGTACTTTAGCAATCATACTCGGACATAACACCTCTCCGCTACTTCGTCGAAATGGGACGTAAATGGTTTAATGAAGAGGCAAGCAACAAGTTAATGGTGCCTTTCTGTGTAAAGGACCCACTGAGGTTGGAAGCCTCTCTCTCAACGTGCGGTACGGGTAGAAGGCAATCCAGGCCATGATTTTTAGGCAATTTATTTCTTTTTATCTAACCCCTCTCTCTCTCTCTCTCTCTCTCTCTCTCTCTCTCTCTCTCTCTCTCTACACCCATCTCTCGAACTACAGATCACCATCTCATTAATTATTATTATTACTATTATCATTATTATTCATAAAATGAACGTGATTGGCCGTCTTGCCATACATTCAAGGCAAGATCACCTCCTTATCTATAGCTTTTACGATTGTCAACATCTGGAGTTCAGAGAGAGAGAGAGAGAGAGAGAGAGAGAGAGAGAGAGAGAGAGAGAGAGAGAGAGAGAGAGAGAGAGAGAGAGAGAGAGAGAGAGACTTCCTGAAAAATAAAATACAAAGCTATGCGATGTAAACTTCTGTAATTTACTACCTTTAAACTGCCTCAACAAATTCGAATGATATGCTTCCATCGGTGGAAATTCCCTTGAATAAGTCATTACTAACGAGCACTCGTTTAAGAACACGATTATCTTCATAATCCATAAATCTTCTCTTAAAAATTATCCAATACTGATAACAACTACCTCAGTAACAGCCGCTTGAGTAAACACAGTATGATTCCTTTACAATTACCTCCTCAATATTCTCTGGATAAATATCGTTCGATATTTTTGAACACTGATTCTGTGGTATTCTCCTGGCAAATATTATTCGATATCTGACAGATTCCAAAGAAATTCCCCAGAGAAGTCACGACGCTAGATAACCCATCGTTACTCACAGTCAGTATATATATATATTATATATATATATATATATATATATATATATATATATTATATATATATATATATGTCATATCACATTACCGTGATTCGTATGTATATGAATCACGGTAATGTGATATGACTTATATAATGGCTACGTGCTGTCATAAGCACTACAACACTACCGAGGTCGAGGTGGGTAATGCTGGCTCCAAATCAGCGAATACCTGAGCGCGAAAGGTATTTGAGGGTGAGAGAGAGCATATCTATAGCCTCTTGCAGTGGTGGAGTGGGTAAAAGCTTCACTGACGTTACCTGGATTTGTATGGTGTCCTGGGTTCGCGCCTGGGCGCCGACAATTCTATTATCGCCTAATAAAATTCCCCTTCGGTTAAGCATATATGAAAATATATTAATTCCGAGGTAGAGTGAATTAGATATTAAAGGACATTTGTAGCTCGAATATATATATATATATATATATAGTATATATATATATATATATGTATATATATATATATATATATATTATATATATATATATATTCGAGCTACAAATGTCCTTTAATATCTAATTCACTCTACATCGGAGAGGTATATATATATATATATATATATATATATATATATATATATATATTTATATATATATATAGTATATATATATATCTTAATAATTCTCACAATGATTTCTCCGTAGCTCCTGTTTGGAGAACTGAATTCTGCCATTCCTTAACTCGTATCGTTATAATGTATTCTCCAAATAGCTGAATATTATCCTGTTTGCTACTGTAAGAACAATATGACACATCATTCTTCAAATAACTGTTTGCAGAATTCATTTAACAAGTGTTGTCTAACACGACTGCATATTATTCAATGTTTGGAAAACGAATTCTCAAGGCGTTCTTGCAAACCTTCATTATGATTTTTTTTCTTAAAGAATTATCTCCATTTTACCCGAAATGGTTATGTTTTCATTTTTTCGGGAGAAATTCCAATCCACAGAATTTTCCATACACGACTTTTTCGGAAGATGGCTATCTGTCAGAATGAATACAGTGGAAAGTTTAAACGAAATGTTACCGCCTGGATTGGTGGGAGGAATTTCCGGCTTCGTTATCTCTTCGCTTTTGGAAAATATTAGTAAAAAATATTAGCAGACTCTAATTGCCCCTTTTAAACATTTCAGACCAATTTATTTATACAGTTTTATTTTGTGAATCGACTAACCACTGGAGACAAGTTCATTATTTGGAGTGTAAACTCTAATTTAAAACAGCCTTCTTCAGAACATACATTTAACTATAAATCGAAAAAGAATAAAAAAATGAACAACATAAACGTACCCGTGGGATTAATTCTCATTAAAATGTTGCAACAGACACCTACAATGCGTAAGGTCAAAGTCAACACATTTATACGCTGGAGAGAGAGAGAGAGAGAGAGAGAGAGAGAGAGAGAGAGAGAGAGAGAGAGAGATTGATCTGTAATTGTTATTTTGGCTTTTTACTATGCCAGCAGAGTATATTGCTTTCTGCTGCTTGAAGCAGCATATAACATGAGAGAGAGAGAGAGAGAGAGAGAGAGAGAGAGAGAGAGAGAAACTCCCCCAAAAGGCAAACTCCGCCAAGCAAAAAGGATGAAGTGTTTCCATGACCCAGCCACCAAAATTATGCAACCAAGAACGACCGTTGATTACAGTGCTGGAGCCATCTTATCTTCCCCACCTAATCGCCCCCCTACCCCTTTCCCGCCTCCCCCCCCTCCTCCATCATGGACACCACTTATTCGTCCGTTCCTTCGATCGTCTCTCTCTCTCTCTCTCTCTCTCTTCTGACCCCTCTCTCCGCAGACAATTTTTTATCATCTTTTTTCTCATTATTTGGTTTTTTATTTTCATTCTTCGCAGCAGGTACCTACGTTTCCCTCTTGTTTCTGTGCACGCCCGCGAGCGCGCTTCGAAAGCACTCTTCAGAGATCAAGACGCTTTTCAAGACTCTCTCTCTCTCTCTCTCTCTCTCTCTCTCTCTCGTCTTCAATGTCGGGGAGTCATGGCAACTCAATCGGTAACAAGCAATATCGACAGAACGAGAAACTACACCGATACGGTTATTGTTACACATATAAGCTGGCTCTGAACGTGTAGTAACAACAGTTCCATAATGACGCAATATAATGCGGTGATGCAAGCGTGCGTAATACGAGTATGCATGCATACTCACTCTATAAATAATATAAATATATATATATATATATATAATATAAATATATATATATATATAGATATATATATATATATATATATATATATTATATATATATATATATATATATATATATCCGCACATGCATAATTAGTAAGGGAGAGAAACATATAACCAATTTCACTAATTGCAGTGAATGACAGAGCAACAGACGAAGACTGGCGTTTGTCTGACCGCTTAAGGCATTTACTTTTTTCCCCCAAGTATGGCAGAGGTCTTGTTTTTTTTTTCTTTTTCTTTTAAAGTCATTATCATTAAATATTTCTACCTGACTGCTAAGTTATTTTACTTAACTCGCATAGGGCAGGCACGAGGGGTTACAGCTCTCTACTGTATGCATGCAGAGGTAAATTTGCATGAAAATAAGAGAGAGAGAGAGAGAGAGAGAGTTTGGTATGTTAGGCACAGCTAAATATGCATGAAAATATCTAAAGCGCATGTATGAGAGAGAGAGAGAGAGAGAGAGAGAGAGAGAGAGAGAGAGAACGCGTTTAACCGTGTCACACAAGGGAGTTCTTTAGCCAAGCCCTCCAGTGAATCGGCTTTTTTTTTTTTTTTTTTTTTTTTTTTTTATTCACATTCTCTTGATTTCCGTTTTGAGTCGAATGTCTTTTACGTTCATATTATAATTTTTTTTAAGGGATCTTCTTAATCCTGGTGGCAATATCCTTAAGTCATTGTGAAGGAAATCTTAAAAGCAGAGCAGGATTCTCGTTCTATAACGGACTCTCTCTCTCTCTCTCTCTCTCTCTCTCTCTCTCTCTCTCTCTCTCTCTCTCTCTTATTTCCGAAAAAAAATCAGAGACTGTTTCCGGTTACAAGTTACAGGAATCTTCTGTTAAAAGTCCCAAGAATTTTTAGTTACAAGTTCCAGAATCTTCAGTTACAAGTTCCAAGAATTGTCAGTTACAAGTTCCAGGAATTTTCAGTTTCATGTTCCAGGATTTTCAATTACAATTCCAGGAATTTTCAGTTACATGTTCCAGGAAATATCAGTTACAATCCTGGAATCTTCAATTACAAGTTTCAAGAATTTTCAGTTACAAGTTCCAGGAATTTTCAGTTTCATGTTCCAGGATTTTCAATTATAATTCCAGGAATTTTCAGTTACATGTTCCAGGAATTATCAGTTACAAGTTCCTGGAATCTTCAATTACAAGTTTCAAGAATTGTCAGTTACAAGTTCCAGAAATTTTCAGTTTCATGTTCAAGGATTTTCAATTACAATTCCAGGAATTTTCAGTTACTTGTTCCAGGAATTATCAGTTACAAGTTCCTGGAATCTTCAATTACAAGTTTCAAGAATTTTCAGTTACAAGTTCCAGGAATTTTCAGTTTTATGTTCCAGGAATCCTCAGTTATAAGTTCCAGGAATCTTTAAGAGTCATTATTGCTACAAGTTAGGTGGACGGGAATACGGAAAGGACGGAGAATCACTGACCTTTATATCAGTTACTCTCTTGATCACAGTCGCTTGATTTCATACACCTGAATTGGAATATAAAATTTAAGCTAAAGGCCAAGCGCTGGGACCTACGAATCATTCAGTGCTGAAATGGAAATCGAGAGTAGAGGAGATTTTAAAGGTGTAACACGAGGACAACCTCACAGTTGCACTATGAAACAATTCTTGGGAGAGAGGGGAAAGTAAGATGGAAGAGGGAGAACATGAACGGCAGCACAGTTAAAGGAATGAACGGGGTTGCAGGTAGTGGCCGAAGGGACGCTGCAAAGGACCTTATGCATATAGTGCACCTTACGCCACTCCCCGAAGGGGTTCACGCACCAAGAATTTCAGAGCAACTAGTAGAAAGTCAAAAGTAAGAGATTACAAAGCGCCATGAAGGCAACTGCAATTCAGCCGCAAACGCTCTACTGTTTTCAGAACAATGTCTTGAATTATATTCAGTTTAACTTTATTTCTTCGAGAGTTCCGACGGCATTACTTGCTGTGGTGCTATTTACTGTTATCGTAACAATATAAAAAAACAGCAACGCATCCGAACATATTTTTTATTTTATTTTATTTTATTTTTTTTATGTATGCTTGTTTGAAAGTCGGTTTTTGTTAAACAGAATATCTCGAGAATTGATTAACGGACTTCGACAAAATTTGGTGATAGCATAAGTGGGTTATTCTCTTATGCTTTTTGGTGGACACTGATGACGTGGGAACGCGGGGGAGAGGGGGGGTTAAGGTTCTAGAGTGGAACAAATCCCAAAGCCTCATCATTTTACCGAATGTGTTTCACAAGTTTCACCAGAATTCTTTCCTTAGTTTTTGAGTAAGCTAAAACCACCTCTTCAATATTCATAATAATTAAACTAATGGGAAAAATGGACCAAGACCATTAAAGCAAAAATAAATTCATATAGAAAATTAAAGCAAAACTGAATACAAATTCAGAATGGAAGGATACCAGAGGTACAATAATACAAAGGGTGCTTTGGAACTGTCCTCCTTTTTTCATGACCTCAGTACGTTGTAGTTCTGAAGCTCTTATCTTGAAGCTGACGAAGACATTCGTGACGAAAGCCGTCCAGATAAAAACAGCAATGAATACAAATCATACAAATCCAGACTAAACTAATGCAAACATCTCTCATACCGGGATCTCCCAGAGTCTCGAAGGGGTCATCCCCCGACCCCGGTAAGATTCGGGGATATTCGAAGCTTGCGTGTTAGATCTTAAGCGACTGGTCGTAACGCATCAGTAAATACAAATGTCATGACACTAATGACTTCAAATTTCTTCATCGGTCCATTTTCTTTCAAAGGTTCGAATCTGTGAAGAAATCGTGGACATTTCGAACCTTAAGCACCTCGTACCTCAACGAGAAAATGATGATGTTGGTTTTGTCCCGCACAACGCAGGTGTTCAAACACATTTTTCTGAAACCATTGGTGGTGAGAACGTTAATACTAGACAGGTGTTCTGACTTCAACTTCGTGGGTGTACAGTTCAATCTTCATAATACTCAACTTTAGGTCACATCACGACCGACGAGATAAGTATCTGTATGTATGAGATTTGTCCACGAAGATTTCTTCAAACTGCGTCCAACCAGACGCAGTTCTGACAGCTCAACAAGACCTCTTATGAATCTTCTGTCCAACGACACTTCGAAGTCTGGTTAGTATTTGGACCGGTTACTAGTTAGAAAAGTCAAACTCCGTCGCAAATAAGCCCCTTGAACATCCATGGGGTAAGACGTGGGGCTAGCAGCTTCATCCCCTAAACACTTCTGTAAACCGGAAGGCCAATGCAGGAAGAGATGGCGTATAATGGAATTTTTCTTGCGTCATTTTTCCCTTCAGGAGTTCTCACTAATCTCTAGGGATGAAGATGCGAGCCCCATGCCGCTTCGATTATCGTAACTGAAGTTGGTACTGTCACACTTAGGTCAGCTGGTAGGCGGTACAACAGAAATTGAGCTAAGGACGTTACTGGTGAGAGCCTAGCGCTGTTACCATTCAGCTCCGCCACCAACTTATATAAAATTCGTTATATGAGAGAAACAGTGAAATCCCGAACCTAAGGAAAAGAATTATTGTAAAAAAAAAAAAAAAATTGATTGAATTCAAATAACCAAATAAAAGCCAAAACATAGACACAAAGGGTTCGATCGGTAAACTTCCTATATCCTCATGAACATGAGCTTTCAATCAAATAGTTTTTGGGGAAAGGGCAACAACCTAAATTCGGATAGGTGAGAAAATATGCCAGGAAAAAAGTTGCGATCAACACCATTCTGAAATACCTTTGAGAAACAGGTCTTGAAGATGAGGTCATTTTCATAAAAGGTGTGATCCTCAGCGAGGATTTTGAGATGGATTCCCCAGGCTCTGACTCACACGGCCGCCTGTCTAATAAGAACTCAATTCACTGCTAATTCTCCCGAAGGACAATAGGGTTTAAAAGGTCATGAGTTCAAGCTGCAATGCATTATTACTTTAATTCAATTCTCGTTATATTTTTATCATTTACTTACATTTTTGTCTATTTATTTATTGATTTGTTAATTTATTCTCTCCTTATTAGGTGATATCTTCTCTCTATATTTTCCATTACCTTCAGTTACTTTTTTCTTATAACACCATAATAATCTTTGTTAGCTTATATTTCAAGTCAATGGCTCTTGTAGTGAGCTTGTTCCATATGAACAGAGTTCACCTTCTGAACAACAACAACAACAACAACAACAACAACAACAACAACAACAACAACAACAATAATAATAATAATAATAATAATAATAATAAGAAGAAGAAGAAGAAGAAGAAGAAGAAGAGTACTGGAACGCAAGTTTCATGCATGATGAAACCGATACGGAAAACGAGTATGTCACGAATCATCAGATCAATAAAATTGCATTAACATGAAAACAATCAAAATCACGTCAGAGTGGCATCCTTTCCTCATCTCCTCAACCTCCATAATCCTACTCAATACCAAAATCCGCTCGACAGAGGAGAGCGGCCTCGTTAAAATTGGGATAATACCATTTGCAATGGAGTGTATAAGCATCCTCCCCCAGATAATATCCTTCGTTGCTGCTACTCCCGACAGCCACTCCTACTCTCTCTCTCTCTCTCTCCCTCTTCTCCTTCTCTCTTCTCCCCTCCGTTTGGTCTCTCTCTCTCTCTCTCTCTCTCGTGCTTTTTTACTTTTCTTTCATTCACATTTCTTCAATTTTTTATTCTTTTTGTGATATACAAGCAAAACGTTACTTTTTGCTCTCTCTCTCTCTCTCTCTCTCTCTCTCTCTCTCTCTCTCTCTCTCGTACATACACATACACACACACACAGTTTCTTAAGCTTTTCTTCTTCACTTTTCTCTCAATTTTTTCATTACTTTTTATCCTCTCTCTCTCTCTCTCTCTCTCTCTCTCTCTCTCTCTCTCTCTCTCTCTCTCTCCGCGACATCCTCCCAGGAGGCAGATGTAATGGATGGTTACAGAAGCGAAAGGATTCGCCGACAGGCTCTGGCGGATTATCCCAATCCCTGGGGTTCGAAAAGGCCAATGGCTGATTGCAAATACACGAAGGACTTAGAGATCAGCTCCCATCAGGGTTGATAAGTATTTAAACTTTTTTCCTCTCTCTCTCTCTCTCTCTCTCTCTTCTCTCTCTCTCTCTCTCTTCCCCTCTCTCTTTCTGAATTTAGTCTGCCATTTCCTTTCTCCATAAACTATTTTTTCCTCATCTTCTTTTAAGTGGAAAAAGGAAAAATCAGAGACAATACAATTACAATAACGATAAATTCTCTCTCTCTCTCTAAATTTAGTCTTCCTTTCTCCATCAACAGTTCTTTCTTCTTCTCCTCCTTCTTCTTTTTTGAAGTGAAAAAAAGGAAAAATCAGACAAAACAGAAGTACAGTAAGACCTACATACGGAAGAAACAGCTAGGTAAGCCAGTATAAACCGAATTTGGAATATTAACTTCATTCCAAATCAGCAGTGTCGAGATGTTCTTCAATGTATAAAGGCACTTATGCGTATCTACTGCTTATCACATCGAGCATTGTTACAATTGATGTAGCTCTCTGTCTCTGTCTCTCTCTCTCTCTCTCTCTCACACACACACACAGTTTCCCAAACTTTTCTGCTTTATTATTCTCTCATTCAAATTTTTCAATCCCATTTTTTCTCTCTCACACGACCAGTTCAAGCACTACTCTCTCTCTCTCTCTCTCTCTCTCACAAACACACACACACAAACACACAAACAATACGATTTTATAAATCGACATCGGAGTCATCCCATTAAAGCATATTACTACAGTAATGAAGACGTACAAAACAACAGGTTCATTTGCAACAGCTCAAACGAATGCCAAGCAGTTGCCGACTAGTCTTTTTTCCCCGTCAGATGTATAAGCTTAAGACCTCAGAGCAACTTTACGCTATGAAGAATCTCTCTCTCTCTCTCTCTCTCTCTCTCTCTCTCTCTCTCTCTCTCTCTCTCTCTCTCTCTACACCTTTTTTAAGAGGGACAGTCTCAATGTTACTCAAGGTGAAAATGTCAAAAATAAATGCAAGCTTCAAACCGATACGAACGCAAATATGTGGACGCGAGTAAGCAGGAGTAAAGGTCTTGTGGGAAAAGAAAGTTGTGATAAAGAAGAGATGTTTGTCCAGTGTCAGTGGAGTAGGGGCTGAAAAGGTGAGAAATGTGGAGACAGGGAGGAGGGGGGCGGGGTGAAATAGCAGGCGTATGTTGAAAGATACAGTTCGGTTTTTTTAGAGGTGGTCTGATCATAGGCCTGAGAAAAAGTTTATAATTAGTGCAGTATAGCTATGAAGGTGTGTGTGCTATGGGTTAAAGTCCTAGTTACGAGCTCTGCATATGTATGGAGCGTAAAGTTACTTGGCCAACTATGGTGGAACGTATCCACGTTGAAGAGGGGCACAGGCTGACAACCTCATCCCAAGATTTGGTGAAGACTTGAGGATTTATTACTTCTGGATTCATCTTCTCTAAGACCACACACATACATACACACATACTACATATATCATACATAACTAGTTTTTGTTTGCGTGTATATGACTACCGTAATGTAACTTTCAATAAGTGGGGTCTCATATACATATAAGAACCAATTGTTTGGGGAAAAAAACAACTTCCCATTAAACTGACACATTTTCGGACAACATACGAATTTGGGTCACTTTTCGCCAGAATCCGACATACGTATTCTCTGGCGATACATTCCACTCACAAATAACCAGAATCGCCTCTCTCTCTCTCTCTCTCTCTCTCAAAAAGAAAAAAAAAAAAAACTGGCCACCATAACCGGACAACATTATATCCCCTGTGGGCAGGATATAAACCCGTTTATATACCTGAAGTCCACTCCCAGCCTTGAGCAATATTTATTACAACTCGTTTTATAACACATTAGGATATTGCTAATGTTCTTTGGAAGCGTTACACAGCGGAAAACATTCGGGATTATCTGAATATTTTTTCCTATTTACATTACAGACGTTACCCAGGAGAGAGAGAGAGAGAGAGAGAGAGGAGAGAGAGAGAGAGAGAGAGAGGAGAGAGAGAGATAATGTATAAAATCTACAATAGATACAAAATAAGTAATGTGTGTGTGTGTGTGTGTGGAGAGAGAGAGAGAGAGAGAGAGAGAGAGAGAGAGAGAGAGAGAGAGAGAGAGAGAGAGAGAGAGAACTCGGTGGTTGAATCGATCACAGGTAACCGAACAAAACCTACGATAGATACATGGAGAGTAATTGATAACTTATCACATTTAAGTAATTGATAACTTATCACATTTAAGTAATTAATAACCTATCACATTAAAGTAATTGACAAGAGAAACTTCACAGTACCGTTCTCCACGACAGAAAGGTCGCCAGACCCCACACATTACCTGTAATAGAAGAAAAATTCAGGTTATAATCAAAAGCTAAATTCTAAATTTTACACTGACAAGAAAATTACACCTTAATGATTCCAGCTAGCATAGGTCCACCAATGGCTAATATTTCTCTCTTTTTTTCAGATTAATGAAGTACACTTACATCTGCACACAAAGTATTCAGAACATTGCTTACTAAGTGCATCATATGATAAATCAATTCGTCTAAAGAGAAATTTACTTACTGTTATTCAAGTAAATATACTTGTGTAATAATTACCTAACCATACAGTAACAGAGAGAGAGAGAGAGAGAGAGAGAGAGAGAGAGAGGCAGGCTAATATTCAATCATACTATATACTTCACAATCACCTTCCCAGTAAATTTTCTGTGCTAAATGACCTGGACTATCTTTGCTGTTATTTAGGTCACAGTGGTCATTCCAGTGCCATAATTTTTCTTAAAATTTGGGGTCTGTCACTGCCTCTGTACCACAGACCTTCCACATCTTGTTTCGAAGAGAGACCCAAACACCCATTCAATCCTGCTTTGAAAACGAAGTTGCACAAACACCATGAACAGTAATGTTCGATGGAGATCTCTGTATGTCTGTAAGCTTTTATATATATATATAATAGATAATATATAATATATATATATAAATAATATATATTATATAGTATAGGAAGTATACAATGA
>NC_061092.1:30068544-30078544 GCF_015104395.2 Macrobrachium nipponense | reverse complement strand
ATGTTCATTGCCCAAATTGGCTTGGAATAATCTAACAAGAAGCTACAATTTAACGGAACTTTCCTTGATGATGCAATGTCCACAATGTAGGTTGAACATAGTGTACTATTATCATCAAGGCTGTCACTGTCTTCTGTCGTTAATAAAGAAAGAGCTTCGCGAAAGACATGAAACACGGTTACTTCGACATGACTGGGACTAGGAGCTGCCCTTTGGAAATGAAGTTTATGGATGATGCTTACTTACGAAGGGTAAGTAATTCTGTATCGCAATAATGGTACCGGGAGACTATGACATCCAGGCACCGGAACAATTTGAATATTGTGAATCAATTCTTTGGAGTATCAAGTAAAACTTAATAAAAACGCCATCTACACATAGGCCTACATCTACACTCAAGGTGAAATATACCTTATTATGCTTATCTGCATGTGCATACGCATTTTTTTTCAAATTATGGAACAACCAGCAGGAAATAAAAGATGAAATTGCTTCCTAAGAATATTCAGTCAACCTGCCAATTCACTGGAAACTGTGATGACAAACAATACATACTGACCACGTCATATATTATGGACAAAACGAAAAACGGTAATTATACCCTTTCCGTTAAGATAGGCAGTTCCTAGATGTGTTGACCTTCGTATGAAGCATCACCAAAATAAATTACAACACTTCGCTCATAATTCCAAATCCCTCCCCCGATAAAATTCTACGTTAATCAACCTATCCTCAATGATTCATGACAACTACTGGTATACCGTCAAACTGTTAATAAGAAGCCATAAATAAACTAAAATCCGAGATAAATTCTCTTAGACTGAACTTCGGAAACTCCTTTATTTACCTCTGTCCTAGCAACAGTTTAAAAGCCCCGTAACAACCTGCACACCGCTAACTTAACACACTAATAAATATCTGTCAAACAATAAAAGGTTTCGGGAAGTTTGACGATAAGTGCGAGTCGCTCTCCTCTCCACGCGTTCCATTTCTCATTTATCTCCATCATCAGCAAACAGCTTCAACGACCTTCCTCTAGCCCAGCCACGTTCTGGCAGGCAAGAACGACACCCCCCGCCCCCACTCAACCCCTCACCAAGGAGGGGGAGGGCGTAGGGGAGGGGCGCCTCTTGATGTACCAGATTCGTCCTTCCCAGGTGCACTAACATATAATACCGCAGCGTCATCATTAAAAAATTCACCAACAAGCAATACCCGGGGGACCTCTTCACCCTCCCCCCTCCCCAGACAACACAGCACCCTCCCACCTCCTACACCCACGCCTGCCTGCTTCCTCTCCTGTCACACCTCGAATTCTTCAGCTCCCTCGGTTCCAAAAGGCACTTCTCCTCCTCCTCCTCCCCCGCCCCTTCCCCCCTTTTTTAGCATTTCCCTTATCTATTTTCCTCTTCCAAATTGAGAGCGAGCGAGCCAAGCGGCAGTTGACAGAAACCATTTATTACTCTGTATAATGTCCCCCCCCCCCCCCTCCTCCTCAACAGCCTGTTGCTGCGTCGCTAGCTCAAAATTAGAATGTCGATAAGGGGGAGGTGGAAGTCGTATATTTTGCTATTAAAGGTGAATTTTCTTTCCTCTTCTCGTTAAGCTCTGAGAGAGAGAGAGAGAGAGAGAAGAGAGAGAGGAGAGAGAGAGAGAGAGAGAGAGAGAGAGCATAATAAAACAAATGGCTTGGGTCCTCAACGAGAAAGCCTTGATAAATGGAACGGTTTCTTGAGCCTTGACCTTGCACAACAGAGAGAGAGAGAGAGATGGAGGACCAGTAGGATCTATTTTGGGCAAGATGAGTGTGCATTATACCGGAAGATTAATGATTGGAGGAGCGCTTAGGACCGATGCTTGGTAACAAGGACTTCAGTGTTTATTGAGCCAATAAACTTTTCTCTTTTCGACATAGGTAGGGTTGAGACGGGGGGGGGGGGGGGGGAAAGGGAGAGGGTTAAAGGAAGACACCTGGGAGAGGTCAGTGTAGAAAGAGAGTAAACTTTTAAGGTATTTTCAATTTCTTAAATTTTTTTTTAGGACATGCAATTCGAATGGAAGGAATGAGTAGCCATTAAGATGGATGATACTGCTCATTGAAACCTGGGTTTATAAAATTTTCTCGACAGTTCAGCTCATTCCAAATACGTGACAATAATAAACATAAATTCTAGACTCTTAAAATCCATTCCTCACCAATTTAACTAACTCCAAATAAGCGACGATAGTAGCCAGTACTAACCACAGGTGAATTGAATTCTGACCTTGAAAACTAATGCCACCACACACCTGGTACGAGCCTTTATCTCATTCGTATCTAAATCCAGGGTTGAGACCAAGGAGGTTGGGTTGAAACACGGACCTTGTTTAAATCCTTGATTCACTTTCTCATCCACTAATCTGATTACTACGGACGGTAAAGCAGGAACTGAATGTTCAAAAAGTGTAGCACTGCAGTATACGGAAACTTTAATATCGTCCCATAAAGTCGTGTATCAGAAACGATTATTAGTCTACCATTACCTTACTGAATATGAAGAACAACTTACACTATATGCGCTTACATATTACTATGATTAGAAATCAAAGTCTCCCCCTTTCATAAGTTTTAAAAAAATTCACGTTCATTCGACTTTGAAAATAATAATAAAAGAAAGAAGCTCGAGATAAGCTAAGATGTAGTTCACTCAAAGCTATCGTCCACAATGAGAGAAAAAATAATGACGCTGTCAGGTCGACGGGAGAGGAATCTGAACAGCCACTGTCCCCAATTTTCTATCTATTGTGATTTAGTTTGCCTAAAAAAGGTAACGGTTCTACTTCAATGGAGATTGGGTGGCCAGTGGCAACAAAGTTCCCGTAGATTTTGACCAAGTAAGCGTAATTTTTTTTTTTTAAGTACCATGCTTACTTGTTTAGAAGAGAAACATTAACAACCATTCGATCCTTCTCATGAGACCAGGTTGTGCGCAAGAGCAATATTGCCCTATGGTATGAAAGTTAACAATACCGACAATTTTAATGTAAAATGAAGACAACTAATCTAAAAGGAAAATTAAAAACGCACACGTAATAATTAGGACATCATGTAGACTAAGATGCAGTTCTGAATGTACATCGACTGTTGGTTTGCGTAAGATTATCATTACTCAAAAGATTATCATTACTCAAAAGATGAAGGAGCAAGCTAACAGGAGCCACCGACTTTAAATTTAAACTTCCAAAATTCGAATATGGAGTTCATTAGAAAGAAGGAAGTAACAGACGGTAATGGGAAATACCACGAAGGAGAGGATGTAAGGAACAAAGCATAAAAAGTAAATATTGCTGAAAAAATTCGACTGCTGAAAGCTATGTAACTTGAAATCAGTGGTTCACATGTCTTTGCTCTAATTGGAATATAAAATTTGGGCAAAGGCAAACTCTGGGACCTGTGAGGTCATTCAGCGCTTAAAGGTAAAATTGAGTGTGGATAGCTTTTTAAGGTGCAACAGGAGGAAGATCTTTATGTTGCACTATGAAGCAACTGTTACGAGAGGATGGCATGTAATCAAAGAAAATGTGAAAAAGAATTAAGAGTAAAACTGATAATGATGGCAATAATATGTATGTCTCCTATAAACACCAGAAAGAAAACGATATTTTTCCCTTCTAAGATGTTAGAAAAAATTGGGCGTGTAATTGTGAGAAGGAATGATCGAGTCATCATGAACTAGCGTCGCAAGAAGGGGAGGGAGACCCCAGCCCCCACCCCCCAAAAAAGACACAAGAAATACACTTACAAATTTACTGCAAACGAAGACTGAAATAAGCTAAGATACTCAAAGAGAAGGAATATTTCAACTACCTACCGTGAAAAAAAATAAACAAATAAAAAAAAAATTAACAATCGTAATAAAATCGCCACTGACGAACTTACACAAGACACCGTTGAGTCTTCGGTAACAAGAGAAGCATCGCAAAACCTGACATCTGAACGTCGAGAGAAGATTTGATACCTTTCACGGGTATTTTTTGTTCACTCTCGGTCACGTTAATGAAACAGCTGCCTGGTTCCGTTTACTTATTCTCTATGTACGTATTCTTGGCTTTTCGTCTGTGCGATATATATATATAAGGAGTGTGAGAGCGCGTTTGGTTACAGACAATCTAGTGGGTTTTATTTCTATTTTTTTTTATAAGGATGACTTATGGTTCCGAATCCTCACGAGGTAGCTCATAGAGAAACATTTACCATACCAATGCACTCACATAAGAGAGAGAGAGAGAGAGAGAGAGAGAGAGAGAGAGAGAGAGAGAGAGAGAGAGAGAGATGGTTCTCATAAACGCCAATGAAAGACAAGAAACAATAATAACTATATATAAGCCCACAGGAATGTATTTTGACGTCTGGTTGAGAAACAGCAGCCAACACCCTAATGCTTCAATAAGCATAAAGTGAGAGAACAAGTGACCAAGAATATAACGAAACTGGCAACTTTCATACGATAACGGTCGACAGGGGAATTTAAATGGAAAAGGGGCTTCCAGATGAATCCTTCCACACTTTACGGATTGCTCTAGGAGCAAGAGCCCGTGCTGGCACAAAGCCAGCTAGATCATAACCAACCACCTTCCACACTCAGGCAGGGCGATCGACCAACCCTGGAAGATTAGAAGCCAACTAAGGCAGGAAACTGGGGATGGCTTTCAGTCAGTTACTTGCAAAGCGACGACTCTTGTGACGGAGAACGACTGTCTAGCATCAGCTTCCACGAGGACAGCTAGTACGACTTTGGGGCAGGTTGGTTATATTTGGAGTATTAAAAGCTTATAAATTATCTGATAGGTGTTTGGTTTTCTGTTTTGTCATTCAGTGATTGATACGCTTCACTGTTATATGTTATTGGCTATGAATTCATTTTTATTTTTCCTTTATTACAGAAAAAGAATATAGAATTTAGACCAAAGGCCAAGAGCTGAGGTCATTCAGCGCTTTATTTTTACTTTACACCCTTCTATTCTTTTCTACTCTCCTTTTCTTTCCCTTCCACACCGTTCCGGTAATTGCAATGCATGTTCATGCCATAGCAGTCCCTTCTGCAGTGCTACGAATACGACCCAGATGTTCCTAAAGATTGGAGAGGGAAAACAATCCATGACTGATTGTAACAAAATTAAGTAAGGAGACTTCACTCTGGAAACAACTAGCTTCCATAACTTTACTGGGAATAGGGTCTGGAACACAGCTAATACTACAACAACCTGACTGTTTAAGAGCACATTTCGAGCCCCTGAAACCGAATTGGAGAAAGTCAAAACGCAACATAGGAGATGAACGTAATGCAGAGGAGGTGGAAGACGAAGAGAGAGAGAGAGAGAGAGAGAGAGAGAGAGAGGAGAGAGAGAGAGAGAGAGAGGGGAGTAGGGGGGGGGGGGGGAGAGGGGGGGGGGGGATTGGTATTCTGATTGAAAGGCTTCATTATTCGTTATTGGAATCGGAAGTCCATCTGTGACTAACAGAAGCCACCTTGGAAAATCCCATCTCATCAAACTAAAAGGTTTCTTTCGTCAACTCGCGCTGATGTTTATACAGAGGGTAATGTCTCTCTCTCTCTCTCTCTCTCTCTCTCTCTCTCTCTCTCTCTCTCTCCTCTCTCTCTCTCTCTCTCTCCGGTTTTTTCAGTTTTTTTTGTATACATTTTTTCTTATCATATTCTTGACAAAGGAAACATATTGCAAATACGCTAGAGAACTGCAACATCATACGAAAACTTGACAATGTAAACATATTCACATCTGTTTAAAAGTATTACTTGTAAAATATATTCAAATCTGGTTAAGTGCGATTTGTATACTAAATACATTCAAAGCTGTTTAAGATTGTATAAATATATTCAAAGCTATTTAAGTGTGGCTTTAATAAATATAGTCAAAGCTGTTTAAGTGTAATCTGTATAAATATATTCAAAGCTCTTCAAGTGTGAATTTCATCAATATATTCAAAGCTGTTTAAGTGTAATTTGTACAAATATATTCAAAGCTGTTTAAGCGTTATTTGTATAAACATTTTCAAAGCTATTTAAGTGTGACTTTCATAAATATACTCAAAGCTTTAAAGGGTGATTTGTATAAATATATTCAAAGCTGCTGAAGTGTGTTTTGTATATATTCAAAGCTGTTTAAGTGTGATTAATATAAATACGTATATTCAAAGCTATTTAAGTGTGATTTGTATGAATATATTCAAAGCTGTTTAAGTGTTTGTATAAATATATTCAAACCTTTTACGTGTGACTTTAATAAATATAATCAAAGCCGTTTAAGTGTGATTTGTATAAATATATTCAAAGCTCTTCAAGTGTGACTTTAATAAGTATAATCAAAGCTCCTTATGTGTGATTTATATAAATATATTCAAAACTGTGTGAATTGCATAAATATATTCAAAGCTACGTGATTCGTATAAATACATTAAAAGCTGTCGAGTAAATGGGTATTTAAACATATCAACATGAGAGAGAAAGAGCTTCTGTGAATATTGATCAAAGAATAACCTTGTTTTGCATCTCGGACGATTCCTTGAATTTGGCTCTCGCCCCCTCCCCCCCTCGTTTCATTTTGACACGAACAACAAGATGTGGTCCTGATGGGGGGGTGGGGTGTCCCATACGCCAGAAACGACTTTACTTTATGTACGCACACACACACACACACACACACATCAATAACAACACTTTAACCAAATGAAATCTACCATACATATACATTCTGATAAAATCTTGATTTAAAGTTATTTTATCATTATTCCTCTTGTTAATATATGAAAGCAGTTATTAATTTATACTAACTGCTAATTACTTTATTTACTTATCAAATACCGTAACTGGTACCTTAGTGATTATCTTATCAATAATTCTTTTCTGCATTCGGATGATTTATCTTCTACAATATATTTTTCAGTCAATCGGAACGTTGCCTTTTACAATATTTTTCGTAATACCGATGATGGAATATTCCGGGATATTCCTTCGTAAATAATATATCGACGTATTTTATCTTTCAACAACCTTGTTTCTTTTCTCTTTGAGATCTTTCTTCTTGTAAAAGTTGATGACGAGGAGAAAAACCTTCATGGATCATTTCGTCAACATAAAATCAATACCAAGAATATATATATATATATATATATATATATATATTATATATATATATATATATATAATAGTATATATCGTTTCGTTATTCGTCTGATTCTGAACACGAACAGCGTCGGAAAGCTTTTGAAAGTTGTTCAACCACAATGACAGTTTCCTCTGTTCCGCGAAAATCACTTGGCGTGAAGAGAAGGAACAGATTTCCAATATTCGAAGTCAATCGCACCTACAAATTATACATTTACATTACACACACACACACATACACACACAAACACATACACACTCATACTCTGCCAATTTTCTGTTATGAGGTTATTACCCTGATGGCAGCCCATCACATTCGATCAACTACCAGGTGCATTTCGTCTACGTGGTTATAATTACAATTTATCTTCAGTTATTTACTCTGTACGACTGTCAGCCATCAGTGTGACCAATATATTGTCACCTACACCAAGCTCCCAGGGAAGATGTACAGAAGGGATTGTCTGACCTATACTTTGGTCTAACCTACACCTCACTCCCAGGTATGAGGCTTACCTATTATGAGATTCAGGGCCTCTGTAACACGGTTTTTTCGCAATAACTTTTTATCTATGCATTTCATAAATATAAAGCTTATTCAGAATACACATTATATCTACACATAAATTTTGACTGTATTCTGCATTACGTAGGTTGAATAAATTTGGCACTTACAATGTAAAAGTGACTTTTTATGAAGACGGGCCAACTTACTCAGAGAAAAGGTTTCGAACGCACTCGTTACGTAACTTATGACAGCATTTCTTCCCTCTTTCTCGATGGATGATTGGCTATACGTAACAAAGGCTATACGTCTGGCAACAATGACAAACAAATTTAAATACAAGCAAAGCAGCACATCTTTATGAACTCTGAACCTCTCCACTGATAATTGTCATAATGAACAAATCAACAAAATATCTTAATAAATACAAAAACACTTAGATTATTAGTCTAACTCCCAAAATAAGTTTCCTAAGAAATTACAGTCTGCTTTATAGGTCACAATCAGATTGACAAGATGTAGGGAATAGTAGGTAATTTTCAAAAACATAGTAGACAAGCTTGATTTGATAACTGCTCTATCCAATGTCATGCAATTTTTATTTATTGGCTATCTACCTATTTACTGAAAAAAATAGCCGGTACCGTATTTTGGCTTTAAACCTTCACCAGTAATTATCGTCAGAATGATAACTTCATGAGGCTCCACCCACTTTGGCCTCGTTATAATTCAGGATAACACTAAAGGCTATCATGGGCATTGTTGGATTATAAAATTTAACTTCTGGTTATAAAAACTCATTTCTCGAGTAGTTGTAAGAAGTGCTAAATGATCCTCAAGGATCCCAGCAGTTGGCCTAAACGTTTAATTCATGTATATTACTGCTATACTGTTGCGGCACTACTGCTACAGTAGTATTACTACGCTAGTGCAGATACCCCACCCACATCAATGTATCGTTCCGCCATTCACAAAGTCTTTGGGTTTCAGAGCCGATGGAACAAGGTGAATGGGTTTCTGTCTAGTGGATGGGCGGCGCAACATTTCGTCAAAAGGTGTTTACTTTGCTTACGTAATGAATGTTTTTCGACTCTTGGCACGTAATCATTGGCCATGGCGTCGGCTAGATAATTTTTACTCTATAAAAATTAAAACTACCGGGTCTAGGTTATTGATAATGCTGACAAAATTTGTGTGTGGTTGTAAAATATACATATGTCAACTTTCACAGCTACATCCGATGCTTTGACAAGGAGCAAAGTCCAAAAAACCGTGTTACAGAGGCCCTGAATCTCATAGTAGTACTACAACAGACACCCAGGTAAGAGTCTAACCTAGTACTACAACAGACACCCAGGTAAGACTCTAACCTAGTACTACAACAGACACCCAGGTAAGAGTCTAACCTAGTACTACAACAGACACCCAGGTAAGAGTCTAACCTAGTACTACAACAGACACCCAGGTAAGAGTCTAACCTAGTACTATAACAGACACCCAGGTAAGAGTTTAACCTAGTACTACAACAGACAACCAGGTAAGAGTCTAACCTAGTACTACAACAGACACCCAGGTAAGAGTCTAATACTATACGACACCCAGGAAGAGTTTAACCTAGACTACAACGCACCCAGGTAAGAGTCTAACCTAGTACTATAACAGACACCCAGGTAAGAGTCTAACCTAGTACTACAACAGACAACCAGGCAAGAGTCTAACCTAGTACTACAACAAACACCCAGGTAAGAGTTCAATCTAGACCAGACTTCCAGGGGTGCTTTGATTACTTGGATTTGAATATCAAATCAAAGCAATGCTCACGCCACAACGGGTGATCACAAAAGGTGTATATGTGACTCAGTGAATTGTGGTTTTCAATTGTGCTAACCGTCCAAATAGCTACCGGACCCAGAGTAACTTTTCACATCGGACTATGAATGGTGCTCCATCTACGCAATGACCAAATCCAACGCGGCTTACAAACAGCACTTGTAGAAATGAATAGGTTTGATAATAACACGTCTCTCTCTCTCTCTCTCCTTCTCTCTCGTCTCTCTCTCCTCTCTCTCTCGCTCTCTCTCTCTCTCTCTCTCTCTCTCATGGTATATGGATTACAGCTGTTGTCGTAACTTGGTGACAAGAAGTAATGTTGGCCAAACTTAAGTCACTTAAGAGAGAGAGAGAGAGAGAGAGAGAGAGAGAGAGAGAGAGAAACATGCTACAGCAAATGTATAAAAATACATAGAACCATACCTGCTACAATCTATATTCAAACGTGCATAGTTGCATGTTCACAAGCCCTCCGTTAACGAGATGACCATGTCTGCTTGTA
>NC_061092.1:30056044-30061044 GCF_015104395.2 Macrobrachium nipponense | reverse complement strand
GAGAGAGAGAGAGAGCCAAACCTTTACAAGATACAACATGATTTGCCTTCTTGCATTTTTTCCTAACATTCTCATGATCTTCATACCATTCACACTGACTACTGCCAATTCCTCTTCTCTCTCTCTCTCTCTCTCTCTCTCTCTCTCTCTCAAAGGGCAAACCATCTTTATCAGGTGCCTCCCCCCTCCCCACAACACTCCCACATTCAGCAAGTATATTTTACACACGAGGAAATGTTATAATGCCACCGTAATAAGGCGTTAAGTAACACTGTCAGAAAGAAGCAATTTAGCTGCAAAGTCTTGAATAGCGCACAAAAGTATGATGGGGAAAATCCATTTACTAAATAAATAAAAGGACTATTAAACTATGATTTAAAAAAATTAACGAATAAATTCCCTAAAAAAAACTATCTTTTTACTTGAGGCTAGAACGCCAATTTTTTTTTTTTTATATATAGAAAATGAACGGATTTGTAAAAAAAAAAAAACAAAACAAAAAAAAAAACAATAATGATATTGATAAAAATAATGATGATGACGTGTTAATGATTAATTTCAAAATCAAAATCCACGCCAGGTATTAACTACGCATTCTTAGACCAATAAAAACGTTAAATCACCATTTTTTTCAAATAAATGAACGAATTTGTAACAAAAGCAATAATGATGACAAATGATTAAAATAATGATGGTGATTATGATTAAAATTAAAATCGACGCCCCATATTACGAAGCATCCTTGGACCTTTGAAAGGAGTACATCACCAATAATGATGATGACGATGTGTTAATGATGATTCAATTTCAATTATAATCATTAGCACATGATTTCATAACTAAACCACCGACGTCAATGCTAAACATGATGATGATGATGACGTGATGTTGATTAAATCTCAGTCTTAATCATTATGACTTCATTTTATAACAAAATCAATGAAGCTGAAAATGATCAAAATAATGACGATTGAAATTAAAATAAAAATCAACGTCAGATACTCAACTGAGCTTCCTTAGCCACAGAAAAAGGGAAAAACACGACTCAAGTTAATTCAGGCCAAAGATAATTATGCCTGGGACTTAATGAGCACCGCCAGAGGGAGTAAAACCAAACAAAAACGAACATCAAAAGTACATTACTGAAAGCAGCTTTACTTGTTTGTCCGTCTCACAGAGGCTATTCAGTGAACATTCAACCTTAATTTAATTTTAAGATAAAACAAGTAAAATGTGCACTGAAGTATGTTCGGCGCAATCGAGTTTTCTGTACAGCATATAATGGTGTACGAAAATCTCAGCCGCGGCCCATGAAACTCTCAGTTGCCCGTGGTGGCCAGTGTTGTTGCGATTCTAGACGGACGATTAGAGCTAAATTTAACCTTAAATAAAATAAAAACTGTCGAGGCTAAACGATTGCAATTTGGTATGTTTCATGATTGGAGGGTGGATGATCAACATACCAATTTGCAGCCCTCTAACCTCAGTAGTTTTTAAGATCGGAGGGAGGAAAGAAAAAGCGCGGAAGGAGAGACAGACAGCCATCTCAATAGTTTCCTTTTACAGAATAAAAACAGTAGCTTCAGGCAACTCTAGAGAATGTCATACGAAACATTTCAATAATTCATTCACCTGAACCTGATCACTACCAAACATCCTTAAGCTTCTTTCAATAAATACAACCTTCTGTCTTTCATACTCACAATGTTCTTATTACCTTCTAAATGAACTTCACCAACCTATCTATATCTTACACACTGCATAAAGTAACTAATAATAACAATATCATTATTACAAGCCTACAGGTGCCATCGACTCGAAATTCAATCTTCCAAAGAAATGTGGTATTCATTTGGAAGATGTTACAGAAATTAAAAGGAAATGAGGAAGTAATGTGATCAGTTACAAACAGATAAAAATAAACGGATATTAGTAAAGTGCGTGAATTTCTTTGGGATAGTAGTGCATAATAATAACAATAATAAAAAGAAAAAAAAATAGAAGTAATAGTAGTCTCTCCTATCGTTTTACTGCTCATCCTACTTCGATACCTAAAGCTCGATATAGCAGCCTAAATTCTCCGTCTGTATATATATATATATATATATATATATATATATATATATATATATATATATATATATATATATATAGTGTATAAAAGGCTATGGTATATAAAAGATCTTCAGCTGGAGAGAGAGAGAGAGAGAGAGAGAGAGAGAGAGAGAGAGAGAGAGAGAGAGAGAGAGCTCCTTCACATGCACTCAGCGAACACGTGAGCACCGTACATCAATCACAGAGGAGAGGAAAGAGACAAGATAAAGTCATCCATCTCACGGAGACAAACTTCAAGTGTCTACAATTAGGCGATGAGAGGCAACTTAGCGTTAAACGCGTCGGTTTTCTAACTAAAAGCGACGGGGGAATTGCATTGAATCGTCACCGAGGATAAGAAAATCACCTCAAATGGCCAGAAAAGTGGCTATGCATCGCTCGTCTTAAAACGCAAAGTAAGCAGGAGGAGGAGGAGGAGGAGAAGGAGGAGGGAGAAGACCGAGGGAAGAGGGAAGATTAGACGAAGTGGTACTAATAATTTACCATTTGAACATTGTATAATAGGTGAGCTTAACTGCACAGGAAACGCTATAAAAAAAAAAAAAAAAATTACACACACGAAAGATGATGAAGCAAAAATTTTCTTCAAACGTCAAACGTTCACCTCCTCGAAAAAAAGAGAAAAACTTACCGACCACACACACACACAAAAAAAAAAAAGAGGGTGCAAACATTAGATTCCATTAAATACATGATCCCACTTCCGGTCGTTCTCTCTCTATGCTGTCACGTCCCGTGGAAACTGCCACGTTACGATGGAAGGAGGCGAGGTCACACAGGGGTCATTATGTGGACGGAAGTTACCGATAAGAAACGAAATTAATAATATACGTGTCTATAAATTCTTATATATATTGATGTGTATATATATATGTGTGTGTGTGTTTGTGTGTATATATATATATATATATATATATATATATATATATATATATATATATATATATATCGTTTATATAGATATATGTGGATGTGCATTTAAGTATGTATGTATTATGTATAGCAGAGTAAGAGTACTTATCGAGCAGAAACGTAATTAATTCCGAGAGCACATCACTTCTTAAAATATTCATAGGATATTCAAATTGCCATTATGCTTCGTTTCTAAACTTTGACAAAAGGGGGGTTGAGATAAATGAAGATGAAAAACATTCTATATATCGTCCGATGCCTGTGGGGGGGGGGTGTGTGTGTGTAGAGGAGAGAGGAAAAGGAGGAATGTTCGAGCAATAGCTGTGGTAACTTCATGAATAAACTATGCAAATGAACACGGAGTGAAGTCCCTGGCGTATTAGTCTCCAGATGCTTAATGATAGACTATGCAAATGAGGGGGGTGATGTCTTGAGATTATCAGATCCTAAAAACACATTTTGCAACGGGTTAAAATCCCAGTAACTAAATCATAAAAAGACTCGTAACGGCTAAAATAGCCCTTTTGCAACGAAACCCTTCAGGACTTTGTCGGTTTCGGTGCAAAATGGAATAAAAGGCCTAATTTTAAGTTTCTCAAAATGCCAAAGATTCTCAATCAGTATGTCATATACGATGATGTTATCTTTACCAGTATCTTCGCATAACAATGTATTCTCTCTCTCTCGCGCGCGCGCGCGCCCCAAAGGACGATATAATTTGACTGTAAGTGAGGAACCGCACCTTGAAAAGAATAAATTCTGTACGCAGTGTATGATAATTCTAATACACTGCAATCTCTCTCTTTCTGTACAATATATATATATATATATATATATATATATATATATATATATATATATATATATATATATACACACGAATGGTATTCACATGACTGCCATGCCGCAGTCGGTAGAGGCGTACAGCTGTCTATATTATCTACTCAGCACTTCATAATAAACTCATTGTTGACTGGACTTTGCTTGAGATATGGCAGTAAAAGCTCACGTACATCCAAACAGTAATTCCTATCAAGCATGCACAGGAGCACTTGCTCGGTCTCATCACACTGAAGAAAAGAGAAATACCTTGAAATATTTTTGCGGTTTGATTTCTTATTCGTCCCAACACCAAGAGTGACTCTGCATCTTTTGTTGGAAATTGTCGGCCTGATTTTTGCTAATCATGGTACGACCCATCGTTTAATTGCCGAGTCAAGGAGAACCTCTGAGATGACGTGAATGACTGACAGATTTGGGCACGTACGTGAAGAGGACTAGGAGAGGGTGCACAATTATCAGTCCCCTCAAGTGCAAAAGCTGACTGGTTTCGTATAACTATGTTTTGAAAAATCAGCGGTTTTTACACTAAGCAAACGCATGCCTTTTAACATCCCTTAACGTTTGTTCGCATTGTTTATCTGGCTATACAGCAGTGTTAGAAAGAAACAAATGCAGTCAGCCCACCAAACTAACTTACTAACTTACCCAACCTAACTAATTTTGCTGATCTTAGTCGGACCCTGACAGTTACAGTCAGCTACACAGAATCTAACAGCACAATCAGCTACGAAAACCTGACAGTACAATGAGCTGCCCAGAAACTGACAGTGCAGTCGGCTGCCAAAAACTTACAGTACTGTAGATGCCCAGAAACTAACAGTACAGTCAGCTGCCCAGAAACTGACAGTGCAGTCGGCTGCCAAAAACTTACAGTACTGTAGATGCCCAGAAACTAACAGTACAGTCAGCTGCCCAGAAACAGACAGTACAGTCAGCTGTCCAGAAACTGACAGTGCAGTCAGCTGCCCAAAAGCTTACAATACAGTCAGATGCCCAGAAACTCACAGTACAGTCAGCTGCCCAGAAACTGACGGTGCAGTCAGCTGCCCAGAAACTGACAGTACAGTTAGCTGCTCAGAAACTGACAGTACAGTCAGCTGTCCAGAAACTGACAGTGCAGTCAGCTGCCC
>NC_061092.1:30028544-30043544 GCF_015104395.2 Macrobrachium nipponense | reverse complement strand
GTTTTTTTTTCATTACCCTTTCATAATATGTGATGCTAGTCTCACAGGCCTATAATTACTTGCCTCTAGTCTTGATCCAATTTTGAAAATAGGGGTAATATATGCTAATTTATGCTCATCATAAATCTTGCCTGTATCTACTACACTTTGCCTTAATAATATTGCAAGCTGCTTTGCAATAAAATGAACTACTTTCTTTAACAAAATAGCAGGGACACCATCTGGCCCAGCTGCTGACCCATTTTTAATTTCATTAATAGCCTGCACAATATCGGCTTCATTAACATCTATGACTGATAAATATTCATTATTTTCATCCCTTATTTCTGTATCATTATCTGCATTATTAATTCTATTGGTAAATTCTCTCTTTATCTTTCTGCTAATATGTTGCATATTTCATTTTTTTTTATTCAATAATCTCCCTTCATTTCTTAGAGGGCCTATTTCTATTCTTTTATTAATCTTTTTCGCATATGAGTACAATAGTTTTGGGTTTTTCTTGATATTTTCTAGGGTTTTTTCTTCCAAGTCCCGCTTTTCATTTTCTTTTGATTGTATAATCTTTTGTTCTGCATTTTCTATCTTACTTTTTAGTTCCATCACTTTCCATGCATTCTTTTCTTTTGCAAGACCCTTTTTCCACTTTCTGATTTTCTGGAACAAGATCCTTCTGTCTCTTGGTATGGATGACTAATGTTTACTTTTCTTCTTCGGTATATATTTATCCACTATTTTCTCTAACATTTTATATAATATATCCGTATTTACCTGTATATCATCACTTACGAATATGTTATCCCAATCTTTGTTTAATTCTTCATTTATTTCTTACCATTTTATATTCTTACTGTAGAAATTGTATTTTCCATATCCTTCCCACTTTTTCATCTCTTGCTTATCTGTGTTTTCACTTACTTTGGAATGGACTGTTAATTCTATGACATTATCGTCTGAAATACTCGCATTATAAACTATTATTTCTTTAACATAATTCACCTCGTTCACAAATACTAAGTCTTAAGTATTTTCCTTTCTTGTTGGAAGGTGATTTATTTGTTGTATTCTAGTAGCATATCTAATAGCTTTTCGAATTGTCTTTTATCTTCTGCACTACTATTACTCTCTTTTTTTATATGTATAAATACAACCATCATCTATTCGTTCTTTCCAATCTACGAAAGGAAAGTTAAAGTCTCCGGATAGGAGAATAGTCCAGTCTTTGAGATTTCTACATATATCATCCAATTTTTCTATTATTGTGTCAAACTCTTTAGTATTAGGGGGTCTATATATTACTCTGTTCATTAATTTTTCAGATTCATATTCTACCGCTATTAATTCACAATCTGAGTTACTATATTTCTCATATATTTTTCCTTGTTTTTAGTTTTTCCCATATATCGCGCTTCCCCCTTGATTCCTATTTTTTCTATCTGATCTATAAGTTTGGAACCCCTTTATCTGATCATCATTACCAGTCTATTGGGAATACCAGGTTTCACTTATATTCATTAATTTTTTTTTCAGTTTGGGTTAGTTCTTCTAAGAACTCTATTTTTCTTTTTGAGTTACTCGTAACTAAACCCTGCGCATTCATCACTATGATGGTTTGCGTGTTATCCCCTTCATTTAATATGGGTAATAATGAGGGCCGTTCCAGTGTAGCTGTAAAATTTTACTTACTTCTTTCTCCCTTTCTCTTTTTCATTTAGATCCTGGCGTGCCTTGGAAATTTAAATATTCAATACTTATAAGACTAAAGATTGGAAGATGAAAATTGCATTTCTTTTTAGGCTATTAAACATGGACCTTACGAGTGTGTGTGTGTTTAGCAAGACATCTTACGAAATAGTGGGGGAGAAATCTTCCATTTTGATGAAACCAAGCAGACATATTTGTCCTTACGTGACTTCCTCGTAATGATTAACGTTTGGGAATACAACTGGCTCTCAGCTGACACCTGTTACCGTGGAAACCATCTATACTTATACTCAACCTCTCCCGAGAACTAATAATACTGGAAACGTCAAATACATATAATGGATATGGCTACACAATTTCCTCGAAATCTATTTACAGTTCTTATTTTATATCCTTTTTTTAACTCATAAGCGCGCGCGCGCGCCAAGAGAGCAAGAAACTTCGACTTTTTTAAGCTACAGATTGAACTGGCTTTGACTAAGAGTAATCTCATTATTATGCAGAAAGAGCTCTCTCTATCTTGCGTGTGTGGTTATGTAATAGGTACGGGAGTAAGACACCCATTTTCTCGGACCGACAAAATTAACTAGACATAAAAAAATTGTGACGTAAACATAATAAACATATGATACACAAACTATCTGAGGAAAAACGAAATACTGCAGCACGAAAAAAATACCAGAGCCTACCAGTCATAGGGAAGAAAATAAAGTCTTACAAAAAAAAAAAGATAAATAAACCAATCCTACGAATCAACTCTCCAGAGCAATGGCCAAAATAGGTCTGCAAATAGAAACTAAGAGAGAGAGAGAGAGAGAGAGAGAGAGAGAGAGAGAGAGAGAGAGAGAGAGAGAGAGAGAGGCTATCAAATAGCCTGGATTTCGTAATTTCTGGCGGTTCCTGTTTGGCAATAGGTTGTGGTAGCCGGGTTCTCGTTTGTATACCATTTCAATGCCGCTGCTGTTTTTTTTTTTTAATTCAAGTACACAAACTCATGCGTGTATACATGCATCCGTTAAATACAAATGCGATTTTGTACTCAGTAGTGAAAAAACAAACTTACTTTTCATTTGCGTGTATAGATTTTAAAATACTGCTCCTCTTTAGCCCATTTCAACCTGACTGCACGTAATGATTTTCAGTAAATATTTGAAACCATTTTTAATGCGCACATGCGCAGCCTCTTAGCTGGCCTGAAATCTAAATCGCATGGGTATGCCTTATCATTAATGACGTTCAACTTATTTCAGTGTTAATGAAGTGTCCGATTTCATTCAGTAATAGACCAATTTACAATTTTCCTTCCTAAAAAATACCTATTTATAATTTCCATTCTGTTTTCAAATTCAGCCATGAATAAACCCATGTACAATTCTATTCTATTTTCAATTCCATTCAGTAACTTACCACTTACAAGTTTCATTTCATCTTCAGACATCGGCATCGAAAACGATAAACTCTTCCAACTCTTAAATTCCGCGTGACTCTAAACAAGGGAGTCTATATCAGTTTAAACCTTTCACTCTATATTCAATTTCATTCAGTAACACACCTATTTACACTATTTACAACTTCCATTCTATTTCCAAACATTAGCATTGGAAACGATCACCTCTTAGGATGGTTGCTAAATTCCGTTTAACTCTAAACGGGGGAAGTAGAATCAATACGAACAAGGAGCATAACAACGGTAGGTTTGTTCCATATGAATAGGGTTCGTCATCTGAATAATAATAATAATATGATGTCCGATTTCATTCAGTGAGAGACCCATTTAACAATTATCATTCTACTTTCAATTCCTTAAAGTCATAGTAGACCCATTCACAATTTTTAACCACCTTCCATTTAATTTTGTAACGGACCAAACAAAATTTCCATTCCATTTTCAGACGCCGGCATTGAATAAGATCAACTCATTCAAAATTCCGCGTGACTCTAAACAGAGGCGTCGCGATCAATAAGAACAGAGAGCACAAACACGGTACATTGTGTTAGGTCATGGGCAATTTCATACACTCTCCTCCTGCTCGGTGATGCAATCGCATCCGGTATTCAATAGCTATCCATCCCTTCGCTATGCGCATGCAACTCAACAGGAGGGATATTATCACAAACCGGGCTCACACCCCCCGCTCTCTCTCTGTCTCTCAGGAGATTAATCAGTGCTTGAGCAAGATCCCCTCCCCCTTCTCTCTCTCTCTCTCTCTCTCTCTCTCTCTCTCTCTCTCTCTCTTTCAACAAAACCTTCCATTCACAATTACCAGGAAAACGCATCTGTCTCTGTCTTCTCTGAGGACTCAGATAGTCCCAGGCCGTCAAGATGGAGTGAGCATCGACGGACGCTCGCTTAAATTTGATAATAACGTCGTTAGGCGAAAGGAAGCTTACGCCTTACTGTAAAAGTTGCTCGTGAGATCAGCAAAGACGACTGGCTGTGATCTTCAAAGAAGGTCTCTGACAAGGACGTCTGCCAAGGAAGAAGAGAGAGAGAGAGAGAGAGAGAGAGAGAGAGAGAGAGAGAGAGAGAGAGAGAGAGAGAGAGAGAGAGAGAGAGAGAGAGAGAGAGAGAATTTTCCACTTGGGGCTACATGTGGCCGGTGAAGAAAGAGTTACTTATTTTTTTTTTTTTTAAGTTGCATCACTCACGAATCATTATTCACAAGGAATAAGCACTCTGATCGTCCTGTTACCATTCAAATAAATGCAAAGGGGGGCGGGATTTCCCTTAGGATTTTACTTGGCCAGTAATTAGAGTTACTAATTTTTTAAAATGTATCACTCAGAGGTTGTTATTCACGAAGAATAAACAGTCTGATTGTTACCCTCCATTCAAAACAAAGCAAAATCAGAGAAGCAGTAACCCGTCACAGTGTACAACTGAAGCCTATAATAATAATAAATAGCTGGGTGGTCATAATGCTATTCATAAGCCATACTCCTTAGGCTTACGTAGTACTACTGTGCATTTCTGTCTTTATAACTGAATGAATATTTGTTTCGTTAACTTATTCTCAATTACTTGACAATTCTGTCTACTAATTTTTAATTTTACAGAATCTGGCCCTGAATGTTAACAACTCTGACCATCTTGAAAAAGAGAAGGTCTAATATTAATCCAAAAAACAATAAACTTCACCTAATTAGTGATGAAATTAAAATAATAATATACCTAATTAGTAATTAAATCTTAATATATAATAATAACAAAATTCTATTTGCTCTACTTGAAGAAAATGTTAAGCTCAGTGGCTGAAACTCAGCAACGAGAGAGAGAGAGAGAGAGAGAGAGAGAGAGAGAGAGAGAGAGAGAGAGAGAGACGGACAGCGAGCATAACGATTCCGAGGCAGCTAAACTGAAGGATCTTTTGTGATGGTCTCCCTTGCTAACCCGAAAATAGCTCACGAGTCTTGGCTGTCATTTTCATTTTTTGTTTTTTTATGGGTTCCTCAAATCTCGGGAATGATTCGACAGGCACCGTGCAATTTTCTTTTTCTGGATTCCTGAAACCTTAAAATTTCTCTCAGATCGATATTATGATTCTTTTGTTGATTCCTAAATCTTGAAACTAACTCAGAAGTCGACATTTTGATATTTTTGTGGATTCCTAAAACTTGAAAATTACACATAGGTCGACATTCCAATTTTTTATGGATTCCTAAATCTTGAAAGAAACTCACAAGTCGGCATTACAATTTTTATGGACTCCTAAATCTTTAAAATTACTTATAAGTCGATATTCCAATTTTTTACTGATTCCTAAATTTTGGAAATAACTGCAAATTTATAATCTTTTAGTATTCTTAAATATCGGAAATGACTCATAAGTCGACATTTCAATTTTTTATGGATTCCTAATCCTTGAAAGTACCTCTTAAGTCGACATTATAATTTTATTTATGAATTCCTAAATCTTGGAAATAACTAAGGCATTGTAATTTTTTTAAGATTCCTAAATCTTGGAAATTACTCATAAGTCGACAATCCATTTTTTTATGGATTCCTAAACCTTGAAAGTAACTAACGAGTCGACATCATAATTTAGTTATGGATTCCTAAATCTCGACATTAAAAATTTTATGGAATTCAAAATCTTGAAAATAGCACAAGTAAATGCCATAATTTTGACTTGATCTTTAAATCCTGAAAATAATCCAAAAGCCGCCGTCATCGTTTTTTCTGGATCTTTAAACCTTAAAAATAACTGAAAAAACCTCCAAGACTGTAATTTTTTTTAACAAATTGGGGTATGGTGACTAATTAGAAATTTCTAACAATATACAAAATATATACTTCACAAATACCCTGCTCATTCAAAAACAACTTGAAACAAATATTAAATTTAAAGACGTTCGTATTTCCTGACAACTTAACAAACAAACACACACACTTATATATACATAATACCTGACGATTAACGTCACCAAACTTATTCTCGTCCTTCCCCGAAGCCTTTCCAGTGACGTCACGACTAAACAAATCTTGAGAAGCTCGACTTGCCTCTTTGTTTCTAACGGAAATAAAGGATAGTCATTCGAGACAACGCTTCTTTTATTCCCCGCATCTCTCATCTTCATATTAATTCAATGCCGCCGTGAGAGCTGCTACACCGGAGAAATAGAGAATATACAATTCAGGCCAGAGACCAAACGCTGGGACTTATGACGTCATTCCGCGCTGAAACGGAAATGAATAGTAAGTTACACTATGAAACAACGGATAGGAGGGGGTGGAAAGTAAGATGGAAGAAAGACAATATGAAGGGAGGTATAGTAAAAGGAATGACAGGTTGCAGCTAGGGACCGAAAGGAAGCACTGACAGCACTAACCCCCAACTGAGGTGAGGGGGAGGGGGTGGCTCCACTGCAATCCAAAGTAAAGACTAGCGAGTTAAGATTACCTAAGTAATATGATTATTCCCAAACTATTGGATTGATTTTTCATGAATTTTCACTTTAAATGTGAGTCTTTCCTCGGGACATTTAAATTATCATTACATTCACGGACAACAGTAATAATAATAATAATAATAATAATAATAATAATAATAATAATAATAATAATAATAATACTATCAAACCTAGGCACTGAAACTTAAGCGCCTTAGGTAAGTTACTTCGTACCCTGTGAAACGTCGATATTAAGTCGATTCACAGTGCGAGTGAAATCCGTGACAGATCTCTTATACCTATGCACACACATATCCATACGGTTTCAATTTAGTGCCTCTCTTTACGAAAAGAAGCATGAGAGAGAGAGAGAGAGAGAGAGAGAGAGAGAGAGAGAGAGAGAGAGAGAGAGAGAGAGACCGTTCTGCATTTTGTTGCTTTATCACCTCGTGATGATGAAGCACCTTGTGGTCTAAAACACTTCACTGTACGTCCTGAATTCTTGGTTCTGTGGTTCGCGCCCACGAATCTTTTTATCATCTAAAAAATTCCGGTTAACATACATGAAAATATATTAATTCCGAGGTAGAGTGAATTAGATATTATAGGACATTGGTAGCTTAATGTGTATATATGAATCACTATATATATATATATATATATATATATATATATATATATATATATATATATATATATATAGATATAGATATAGATATATATAGTATATATATATATATATTATATATAAATATAATATATATATATCTATATCTATATCTATATATATATAGATATATATATATATCTCTATATATATATATATATTTCTATATCTATATAGATATATATATATATCTATATATAATATATACAGGATATACATATAATATATAATATATATTATATATAAAATATATATATATATATAATATATATATATATTATCATCATCATCACGGTATATATATATCATCACGGCGATATGGTTACATCCCAGCCACTACTACGCACACTTGACAACGAGGGTATAACGTCGAATTAACCTGCCCCGGGTAGCACTACCTCCCACCCGGAAAAACGACAACGTCGTATTAGGTATAACAGTTGTCTTGTCGTTTAATCTTAAGAGAGAGAGAGACGACTAGTAGTCGCTGTTACCCAAGGCGACGAGCGTATCCGTGTCGAATTAGTTACGCTTGAAGGAGGCAAAATACTGAACTTGCTACTGAAAACATTGTGCAACATGCGTGAGATGTTTGTTTGTCTCGCTTTTCACGTAAGTATTGTGTCAATGTTTTCCATACCTGAGTACGATTACTGTATAAATATGTGAATATTCATTGTGCTTTGTACGAGTTTTTAAGCGCTGTATCATTTTACGAGTATAAATGCTTGTACGTTGCTTATATACTAACATGTCAACACCGAACACATTTAGATTAAAAAGAGATATGACTTAAAATAAATACAATACATATTTCATTCACTTTCCTAACTTACAGAATTCGCTCGAAGATTATGGAAAAAATTTGTTTTAGCTTTCTCGATCACTTCTCTCCATACTTTCTCTTCCGATCAACTGGTTTATTAATGTACGTATTAACCTAACGTATTAATTCATGTATTTGAGTAAATGATGTAAATTTTAGCCTTTAAAAAAAAAAAATCTCCATCGTTTCTCTACATTCTTCTTCTTCCGATGAACTGGCGCATGCATGTGAGTGTATCGATCAAAAGTACCAATACATGTAATAACCTGAAGCATTAATATCTGTGTTAACCTGAAATATTAATGTATGTATTACCCTGAAGTACTGACGTACGTATTAACCGTAAGTGATAATGTGTCTATTAATCTGGCGTATTAATGCATGTATTAACTTGTAGTGTAAATATATATATTAACCTGAAGTATCAATGTGTGTATTACGCTGGCGTATTAATGTATTTATTTTTGTAAATAGAGCAATTACCCATAACTCCTTTTCTAAATATTTCTACATAGATTAAACAAAGAAACTTAATTTATGACTTAGCTGAATAACAGATGAAACAATCAGTTATTTCTCGGTTGCTAGAACCTACATAAATCTCTTCTTTCTTGTTTAACTCAAGAGAAAAAGAATGAGCTTTCACGTTAAGCTGAACGCAACGATTTTTCTTACTGTACTCAGGTAAATAAATAATCACTCATCCTCGTCGTCAGAGCTATGGAGTTTGTTTTACTATATTTAGATAAATCAATAAAGAAGTCAATACATTATTAGCTAAATAAATAAACGAAAGACTTGCATTCTTTTGGTCTTAGAGTTTTAATATATATATTACACATTTTATATATATATATACATATATATATATATATATATTATTTATATATATATATATATATGAAATATTTATTTATATTTATTTATATACATATTATATATTTAGTAATATATATTTAGTAATACTAATATTTATTATACTATATGTTATATATAGTTAATATAGATATATATATACATTAGATATCTAATAGTAATATATATTTATATAACCGTAATATAATAATACTAATTAATATTTATATATATAATATTATTACTTTTATAGATATTATATTTATATATATACATTATATATAGATTAATTATTTTATATTTATATATATTATAATTATATATATATATAGATTAATAGTATTCCTATTTTATGTATATAACCTCATATATATAGATATCTAGTAGTATAATATATATATATGTATATCTATATAATATCTATATATTTGGAATATATAGATATATCTATATATATATATATATATATATAATTATATTATATAATTAGATATTATAGCTATATATATTTAATATATATATTATAATAAATTATAATAATAAAATATATATATATATATTATATATATAGTCCACATATATGCATAGTTTTCGAAGATCGTGAATCTTACAACCGAGCCGAAATTGTAATAGTTTTCCTTCGATAGCTCCCTTGCAAAACATGCCACCCTAAATAATTCCTAAACTTTTGGTTGGGGGTTAAAAATGTAACATTCAGACTGAGTTACGAGTGCTATCAATGCGGTCTTTACACAGAGTGGCCGTTTCGAATAACTCACTCATTTGTGGAAGGAGGGAAGGAGTGAGTTGGGGAAGGGGGAGGTATAAAAAAAATATGATTGCATTCCTGTTCTGAATTAAAGCTTCATCGATCACGTTCATAAATAATCAGATACCGCTGTGCGTCTGTGCCCGGGGGAGGTGGTTGATGAAGACAGTCGGGTGGGTGGGGGGGGGGGGGGGGGGGGGGGGGGGGGGGGGGGGGGGGGGGGGGGGGTGTGGAATAATATTCAGCTTCAGCATAATTTGACGCAGTCAATCACATCACGAGTGTAGCACAACCGGAGAGTTATAAGCGGCAAAGCACGTCATAATTCTTCTTCAAAGTTCTGCATTGTGAGGTTGCTTGTCTCCGTGTTGACGGGCGATGTCCTAAAGAGCGGCGGATTCCATTGCTTGCTTGACTCTCCGACATTTGAAGTGGTGGTGGTGACGTCGAACAGCAGCTCGCTAGATAGCTTTTTTTTTTTTCTTTGACCTTGAAATCGCGTCGCTACCTCAACCGAGACAGCCGTCTTACCCCGCAGGTGTTAAGTTATGAATCATAGGTTGCTAATTAGCTTGTTTTTTAATTCTATTTTGGTTTTTATTTATTATTATCTTTTGTTTTTGTTTTTGGGAAGTTCGCCGAACTGAGTTAATGAGCAAACGATGTTACGGACGACTGCGTGTTATCACACACTCACACACAGATCTGGAATTCTATTTGCATATTCATTTACGTGTGACATTCTGTGCTGGATATGAGTCAGCGATGGCCGTTAATGACATCTGTGAATAGTCATTTGTATAGTGACATCTGCTGTGTAAAGAGAGAAAGAAAGAGAGAACTAGATTAATTATAGCTACCCGATCCAGGTGCATTACCCGTGAACAGACTCTCCTAACATTTAAAAACAAACAGGTGTGAGAGTGGCCATCTCCATTCAAAATGAATGACTTAGTGTATGTACTCTGTCATCATTCCGCCTTTCACTATCCCCTGGAAACACCCAGCCATCTGAGGTATATGGACTCACCAAGACAGCTATGAACTGATTCCGATTGTTGGAATTTAGGCCTGAGGCAAACGCTGGGAACTATGAGGTTATTCAGCACTGAAAGGGATAACGAAAGTGAAGAAGGTTTGAAAGGTGTAACAGGAGGAAAACCTGGCAGTTGCAACAAGATATAATTGTTAGAAGAGGGTGAAAAGTGAGATAGAAGAAAGATAATATGAACAAATATGAACAGAGGTACAGTAATAGGGAGGGACGCTGCAAAGAACCTCAAGTAATGCCTACAGTGCATCGCATGAGGTGCACTGACAGCACTATCCCCCAACGGAAGATTCTGATTCAATTGTACATATTCCAAAAGCAAATTTTGAAATCGCGATCATAGCAGTGCTGCCATGATAGTCACACTCAAATACAGCCCCATATTTACAATTAAATAGTTTACAATCATGAAGGAAATCGGTTGATTACTATTTCAAGGAGGTACCCGACTTTAACGGCTTATCTGCGACTGATTCTGAATAAATTCTTATCTCTATTGATAGCTGAGTGCTTTAAGTCGACTGCTGCTCGATTGCCAACCATAAAAAGCAATAGCTCGATTATTGGTCAGGAGAGCTGCATTAATTATACGCCTTCCTTCGGTAGCAAATTATATCCTATGGACACTGAATTTGATGATGCACTGAGTAGTGCGAAACGTTTTTTTGGTTAATAAACTTGGCCTTTTTAACAACATGTGTATCATGGACCCTCCTGAAGTCTTTATATCTTGCTGACTGCAATATTATATATATAATATATATATATATATATATATATATATATATATATATATATATATATATATATTTATCTATTCTTGGTAAATGCTGGTTCGATAATGACACAATTCGAAGGGATGCCCAAGTCACTAACGAGTAAAGCAGTCTCGGATGAGAAGTACTTTAGCATCTATACTGCCTAACCGGGGCACCTAAATTGTGTCATTACAGAGATCTAAGAATTTCAGAATAAACTGCAATACGAAGGTGAAAATATTACCTGTATATTATTCTGCTGTGCTCTCCTTGGAAACTTACATCACCAGAACACTGCAGGTACATTCCGCGTTCAAAACAGGGTTATGTTCACAGAGATGACGCAACTCATATTTCCTAAGCTTCTGGAGGGCTATGAAATGTCTATTTGAGTTTTTACTGGTGGCTTCAAAACCATCGCAGATGGATTTGGAGTAATTCCAAATTTTACTCGAAATAGGACGTGGCCTGATCACACATCAATTTTTACTGCAGTGGTTTATGAAATTTAACTGCAATAAAGGCAATCTTCTTACACATACGCAGGAATCACGTAATTATCTGTGACTCTTTGAGTGATTTCCAAGCTACCAGATAAGCCAGCTCAACAAATACATGCAATAATATTAGAGAAGTTACAGTGGCTGTATCTCGTTAGAATTAGGAGCAGAGACTAAAGATTTGCTGCGTTCTCGCTCATGCTTTTGTGATAGAAAATGAAACACAGATCTCATAGCTAGGCAGGCAGTTAGGACCAATATTCAAAATTATACACCCTATCCGTATGAAAGATTACGTAATCAGTAATTCGCTGGGTAATTATAGAAGCATGGGATTGTTGCCAGGAGCTACAAATAAAATGAAAGGGATGTCGAATTCCGTGAATATAGGTGTTAAAAAAAATCATGAGAAAGAGAACTTTGCAGAGTATGGCTTCGTCAGACAATTTTCTGGCGAATGAAGTAACACAGCCTTGCAGTAAGGGGGGGAACTGTCTGGTGCATAAATATTTATGACTGCATGTCTGGGTTTAGCTCATGAGAAGAAGACACTTCTATCGTTTTATGTTTTTATTTTATCTTTTTATGTTTTTATTATATTTTATTTATTTATTTATCTATTTTGCACAGATAGCAGTGGTGACTATTCACTTTTCTAAGATCTATGACCTGGTTTTATTAAGAAAATCTCTTAACTTTTTTAGAAGAAGGGTTTTAAATGGAAATTTTGTCCGAATCCTGGTTTTTGTCAGTTTATTCTGCAAGTATCATGTTGATTTAATTTAGCAGTGTCCATGACCTCTTGCAGTTATCATGTCAGATATATATATATATATATATATATATATATATATAATATATGTATGTATATATATATATATATATATATATATATATATATATATATACATATGTTTTATTTTAAATTGATATAGGGTAACAACGTGATGATTATACCAAGAAAAATACAGCCACGATGGAAAAGTGAAACAATGAGAAGCGAAGTATTTTCGTCTTATTACCAAGACAAGGTCACAGCGTGTCTTGGTAATAAGACGAAAATACTTAGCACCTAATTGTTTAACTTTTTCTTCGTGGCTGTAACTTTGTTTTATAAATAAATATATAGTGCATGCTGCTTCCTATAAACTTTGCCTCATTCACACTACACCGCTTCGCTAACCACTTTCCCTCCCCCAGAATCTACGCGGTGCCTTCGCCCGAATGACGAAGTGCCAGGCAGGGCAAAAAGCGAGCTACAGGACCCAACCCTTGGGTCCCACTGTAGGTCAGGGTTGTCAGGAGACAAACGACCCACCCGGGGTTACTGGAGTAGGCCAGAGGAGTCAACAGCTTCGCTCGTGAAGGGACCATCACCTTTAAATTTCAACTCTGTCCTGGGGTGGGGAGGGGTGAGGGGGAGGGAGGACGTGCGATGGGGCCGGTGACTCCTTTGGGGTGGGGGGAAAACATCCTGGCCCCAACCCCTCGCGCCTTTCGGTGGAGAGGCAGGTCGAGAGAGAGAGAGAGAGAGAGGAGAGAGAGAGAGAGAGAGCAGGCAACGTAACAACGTATATTGTTCTGTTGCCGACTCGCGTTCGGGAGCTACTGTGGGGGGTTCGGCCGTTCGCCATTCAGGGAATTCCTTCTTTTATCTGATGACGTCGCAGAACGGTTCCTGTTTCCCCAGTTCCCGACGATTTTTTCTCATATACCTAGTCCTTATCTCATCGATCTTAATCGATCAAATATACCCCACTTTCGAGGGATTTGTATTTTTCCTAACCCAAAAACCTGAAGTTCTTTCCATAGGAATAAAAAAAAAAAAAAAAAAAAAACACCAAGGTTTGTATTTAAATTTGTGTAGGAAGAAAAAAAAACAATTTGCCGTAATCCATATGTTACTATAGATGTTTACGCCATTAATCATCATCTCTTGTTATATTTCATAGAGCTACGGAATTCAGTATGGCTGTAGCTTGCAAATGTTGTGGGTTATCCTAAGGATCCACAGAAATTTAGTTATAATTTACAGGACACAGGTGTACTGATTACTAATAAGGTAATATATCTAATAATTCTCTCATACTGAATAACAATAAGGAAATATATTTAATAATTCACTCATAATGATTAACGTTAATGAAATATTTTATTCAATAATTTACTCATACTGATTAACAATAAGAAAATATATTTAAATATTTATTCACTGATTAACAAAAAGGAAACGTATCTAATAATTTACTCATACTGATTAACACTACGGAAATACATCTAATAATTTACACATACTGATTAACAATACAGAAATATATTTAATCACTCACTCATTTTACAGTTACTGGATACCTTTTGACGAACGCCCAATTCATTATCGCTGCTGAACCTCCTAATAATAAATCTGGTTTTTCTAGCGAAAGGTCAGTTTACCGGGGTGATAATATTTTAACAAGAGAAACTTTGCTGTGTATTGTTCATTTAGGCACAACGAATCAAAGGGATTCCGAAATCTCGCCGACGCGATACTTTCACATTTGTAAACAGTACATTTTAGGGCAGACAAATGAGAAGAAACCTTTTCCAAGCTCAATACATTAACTTATCAAAGCGAAAACGCGGTAAAGTACCTCGCACCCACACAAAACAAAACTCTACAAAAATAACCATTACATAAAATAGAGACAAAGCACCTCCCCAAGCAAACAATTGAAAACAGCGCACTTGAAAACAAAAGCCTAGCATACTCAGCTATAAAAATAAGAGCGAACCCCCCCCCCCCCCCCCCCCCCCCCCCCCCCCCCCCCCAACCCCCTGTATTCAGTATTAAAGCCAGATACCAATTCAGATTCCGCCTCCGCAAAATCAAATGGAGTCCGGTTACTCTCAGCCAAACAGTAGGCAAAATCACAATAAAGCCAAAGGGAATCCTATAAAAAAACCTCACTTATCAAAATGCAAGGGTAGTCATGTATTGCAC
>NC_061092.1:29981044-30023544 GCF_015104395.2 Macrobrachium nipponense | reverse complement strand
TTTCAAGTACATCACGCCAACACCGTTGCTCACTTTATCTGCTTTTATCTACTTTGTCACTGACGTTAAAATTTATCGTCTTCTTATCACCGTAGAGCGAAACTAGGCAGCCTTATCTTGAAATATAAGAAAAGGTTTTACCAGCGTTTGTACTGCCTAGAGACATCCTCCTTCATAATATTCTTTTCGTTCGACCCGACAAAGCTGGACGGCTATATTTCGTATAATTACATTCAGGTGCAAAGATCAGATACAACTGTGAACAAACTGATTATGGCAAATCTTAACAGTAATTTGTATTTTTCCTAACATACAAACTGTCATTCTTTACATCAGATTTCGCTCGTGTTCGCGAAACGTTTGTTTTTGGGTAGGAACAAAGGTATTTCATGAGAAACAATTCTTACTGGCACATATTCACTCAAGTGATATGCCTTTTATTCATACTGATGATTAGAGCTTAAAAATCAATTCCCAAGTCATTTTTTAATCTGGTACCAACTACGCAGTTGTTTATTTATATCTTGAGTTTATAAACGACAGGTTCATCTTCCAGAAATTGTCATCTTAAAAAGGCAATTTCATCCATTACCGCATATGATGGTGAAGAGAAATTGGTGTAATTTCATGCAACGTGCTGACACCTAATGAGTGATGAGAAATTTAATACGCATCGGGGTAACTAGCAATAAAAAATTACACTGAGGCAAAAAAAAAAAGTTTAAGAAGGCAGAGAGAGAGAGAGAGAGAGAGAGAGAGAGAGAGAGAGAGAGAGAGAGAGAGAACTTCACTTCCCAAAAGGTAAAAAAATGATGAAAAAAAAGATAAGAACGACAAACTTCGTCATCTCCCATAAGATGGCGGGAGAGAGAACTGATCTGGAACTTCACTTTCTAAAAGATAAAAAGCAAGGAAAAAATCGATTAAAGAAGAGATAAGAAGGACCACCTTCGTCATCTCCCACAGGAGAAGAGAGAAGAGAGAGAGAGAGAGAGAGAGAGAGAGAGAGAGTCATCAGCTTCTTCATCATATCCCACGAGATAAAACATCCGGCGGCCACCATCGCAGTCACCTCCCACATACTCAGAGCCGAAGTACCTGTATATCTCCGCCTTCGTCTTTCTCAAAAACACCCTCCCCCCCAACCCACCGATAACCCACCCACTACCCCCACCCCAACCATTACGTAAGTCGTAAGCCATTTCAACAGGCCCTCTCGCGCACTCTGCCGCGCGCATATACACACAAACAAGTCTAAGAATCAATAGCATAATAAAACATCGCTTAGTGGCGAGTGCTTACCTGCCCCGCTATACTTCTTGGGCGACTTGTCACACTGAGTATGTGTATGGGATTAAGTATCTTGAACAAAGTAGATCTCTTTCATTTCATGTCATTTCAACTGACTGCTTCAAGTTGCAATCGGATTTCTCGGAGATTTGGGCGTCTATCAGATTCATTCACAAATGCTGAAAGAGCGAATCCAGATTTGTGTACTTTCTCGCTCTTATTTTTGTGTGAATATATATATAATACACACACATGATCCTATATATATATAATATATATATATATATATATACTATATATATATATATGTATTTATATTCATATTTTTTGTACTCTTTCTCTGTATGTTTGTATAGGTGAGACTCTCAGACAGAGAGAGAGGAGAGAGAGAGAGAGAGAGAGAAATATAATGGTGGTATCACTTTATCCATTCGCTTGTCAAATAAACGAAATCTTTCGTCCCCATTTCGATAAACATTTAACTAGTGCTGTAATATCCTTTTTTTGTAAATGTTTGCCATTATACGCGTAAAAAATAGAAAGCAAACGCACAAATGTAACTTATACTCGTGTTCACGAAAGGATCTATAAATATCAACATATATATATCTCGAGTATCATTTCCAGTGGAAGTATACATCCGAACATTCAGTGAAATTCTTCCCGTGTGTATGTATGTGTACATATATATATTATATATACAAACAACACACACACACACACACACACACAACCACACACATATATATATATTATATATATATATATTATATTATTATATATATATATATATATATATATATATATATAAACACACCAACACATACACTACCGGTTCTATACGAAGGACTTGATATCCAAATCAAAGCCAGAAAGAGACTTTCATCGACTCTCAATCCTTTTAAGCAACAAATATTAATACTGAAGGTCTCACGCCTAAATTGTATAGATCATAATAATACCTTCGCTACCTCCCTTCATTCTTTATTGTCACTCTCTCCCTGACTTTCGCTCATGATTACACTTCAGCTCCAGGTAATCGGATTCTATGTATAATCTCTCGCTCACTTCCTCTTGGCTTCTGGTGATTTCTTTGTGCATATACCTATTTATACATAATACTTTCATATCATTGGATGCTGGTTAATTACGTGATGCTGACTATGTCGGGGAGATTAAATCTCTTCTCTCTCTCTCTCTCTCTCTCTCTCTCTCTCTCTAATCGGTTTTTTCCGGCCTTCTCCTTACTAGAAGATAAGTGATTACTAGGCTTATAAGCTCCTTTATACGGAGCGCCGGAAAATACGAGAGAGAGAGAGAGAGAGAGAGAGAGAGAGAGAGAGAGAGAGAGAGAGAGCTAATCTCCCAAACACAGTCAGCATCACGTAAGTAACCAGCATCCAATGATATGAAAGTATTAACTCGACCTCTATCCAAGACCATTTGAGGCCTGATAGACACTCGCAATGTTTGAGTAAGATTCTCTCTCTCTCGCCACATCCTATCCGCCAAATACCCTTATAACCTTCCCGATCACGATACCTGAATTTCTGTGTACAGACCGAACGAATGGGTCTCGCTTCTACGAGATTTTAACTGATTGACCGATTATTATTGATTGACTTGCTTAAAGAAACAACGCCCAACTCGCATTCTTACCGGTTCCTCAGCAAATGATCAATTAAGGGATGCTCAGGATAGGCGACATTACAAGTGTTTTATGCTACGAGGTTTGTACGCTGAAAGAGCTCTCTTGGGGAAGCATCCAATATTGAAGTTGCCTATCAAAATATATAGGGAGTTGGAATATAGAATTTAGACCAGAGGCCAAGAGCTGGGACCTCTACGAGGTCATTCAGCGCCCAAAGGTAAAATGCGAGTCAAAAGGTTTGAAAGGTGTAACAGGAGGAATTAGGAGAGGGTTCACGGGAGTAAGACGGAGGAAAGCGAATATGAACGGACTACGGCAAATGCGATACAAGCAACCCCGGAAGTGCAGTCTACCACGCCTAAAAGGGTCGCTGACCCGCCCAGCCTCTCTCGTGAATAGAAAGCCGCCAGAGTAATAAAAGAAAGGAAAAAATGGTGAAAGTGCTCCAACTGGAAGGGAGTTTTTGCCAGATATTATTCAGCGGATGGGATTTCCTTAATGTATGAGAGAGAGAGAGAGAGAGAGAGAGAGAGAGAGAGAATATGACGAGTAGGAAAGACTCTAGAGATAAGGAGGATTGATTGACTGATTAGTTTTTGCTGGCGTCGCAACGAGTTATTGACGCCGAAATACTGAGGAAGGGGAAGGGGAAGAGAGAGGGGGAGGGGGGGGGGGAGAGTTTAGAGCTTTAAATTATCTGAGGCGACTTGCCGCCTCTGAAAGGACGGATCTGAAATATTCATGTGATAACGGAGAAGCCTAAAGGGAGACGCAGTATATGAGTAAAGCGATGAATCATTAACTATAGTAAAGTCCACTTGGCTTCGCAGCTAAGTCCCGCCCAATGATTACGTCACGACCATTCCTTGAAGCTGATTGGTTGACAACAGTTTCGAAAAGTTGGTTCATCTGTGGTTCTTCTCATCCTCATATATTTTGCAATGGTTGTGTTACCGAACTAAAATACCCTGTGCTGATTATAGAAAGGAAGCGTTATGCTATCCCCTGAAATAAAATCATGATAAACATCTTCCTAAAAAAAAAAGAAAAAAAAGGAAAAAAAGGAAAAAAAGGAAAAAACAACAACAACATGAAAATATGAATCCAGTCAGGAGTGTTCCGCGATGCTGCTACGTTGTGTTTTGTAAATGAGGCTCACCCGAATACGGAGGTGACCCAGTGGATGTCTGCGTTCGAATCGGTGCACTTGAATCACTAGACAATGATAATTACCGTCTAAGATTGTCACGCGTGTTTACCGTTCTAAATTTAAACACAAACACTTTCTCAGAGCTATGCAGACTGGCATTTCATATTGATTTCAGGAAATTGACTACATTTTGATAGTCTTCAAATCTATTTTATTGGAATCGTTGACACGTTCGGAGTGAAGACAAGCAGTGACTGCACTCTACAAAACCAGAATATGCCCATGTTTAACTTAAAGTTACAGTATGATGGGATATAGGAGTCATATTGGATATAATTTGCTGAGAATTTTCTCAAAGACATTACCTACTTTCGAAATAGCTGGATCATAAAAAATGACGTAGACCTATAATGTCTAATGTCTTTTTGTCGGTTTACGCAGCTCTCGACGTTAGGATTATAAGCCTATCTTATATTCAGCCGTTTTATTGGGGTTCTTGTTGTCGTTATGCTTGTTTTTGTTGCTCCTGTTATGGTGCTTGTAGTATCTTCAAAAAACAATCATTTGGTAACTTTACATTGCATAATAAACATAGACTTTCATAAAATACTTGTGGAAAGCATTATTTGCGTCTCCACTTCCATATTTCTGTCTCCGGTTATGGAGATAGAAGTTTTGGCTGGCATAAGGCCAATATAAATTTGCCTCCACAACACTCCATGTTATCTTGTCTGAGCACGAAATTTTAGCAGCGTCTCTCTCTCTCTCTCTCTCTCTCTCTCTCTCTCTCTCTCTCCTCCTCTCTGTGAGCAGAGGATTATGTAATCTTGGTTTGGGACAAATGCTATGGGTGGCAATTCCCTGTTTGCGGGGGGGGGGGGGGGGGGGAGGGGGGGGGGGGGAGGGGGGGGGGGGGGGGGATAAGAGAGAGAGAGAGAGAGAGAGAGAGAGAAGAGAGAGAGAGAGAGAGAGAGAGAGAGACAAGACAAGAACAGAATAACTAGCGTGAGAGATATATGCTTCGTTTACATGTATAGGATCATTATTGCATATCACGTAAAGGGCTCGGCTAGATACTCTCTCTCTCTCTCTCTCTCTCTCTCTCTCTCTCTCTCTCTCTCTCTCTTTGGTCATTATTAAACAACGCATATTCACCTCATACAACACCAGATTCCGTAACCAGGGCTCAATCTAGCAGTCCTCTCATACATTTTAATTCACCGTAACTTTGACATCCATGTGATAAGAGAAGGACCCACTAAGACAGGTCGGCCAATCAATGACGTCACACGGACTGATCGAAGGCAGCACCCACTATTGGATCGTCGAGACAACGGAACATTTGATTGATCATCCTTCGTCTTTGCATTAATTGTTCCAGTTTTGTATTAATTCAACCTTAATGGCAGCAGCCTCCCACTAACCTAATTATTTATCAGTGTCAGCTATTTTGTTAAAAAAATACAGCCTCACATGTCAACTGTTAAGTAAATTTTTCTATCGATAGCGAGGGTTAGCACTCTATATATATTTCTATTGTTTTAACAATATCCTGAAGTCAACTGTAATGAAGATTACTCAGAATACCTCAGATATTCAATGAACGAAAAGAAATTGGTCCTCGAGTAACTTATATATCAATATCAGCACTAAATATTTAACTATAAATCACTAGTTTACAACCGTAAATCATGGGCCATGGCTTTTACACGGTGAGAGAGAGAGAGAGAGAGAGAGAGAGAGAGAGAGAGAGAGAGAGAGAGAGAGAGAGAGGGCACAGCTAATTAGGGAGAGTCACCTTTTGGGCTAACGTGCTAAGACGCATCGCGGTGTACTCTGGACTCATCGCTGCAAGTTACTGCTCAAATAATTTTTTTTAATGACAAACACTCATCAAAGCTCGAGAAAAAAATTCCGTCAAGTGGTTATGTGCTGACTGTGACCTTGACCGAGAGTCAAAGGTAACAACGCCATAACGTCACTCTTATCTCATCGTCATGATATTCCGAATGCATACATGAATACAGTGTGATTTACCAACGCAAATCGGTTAAGCAACGGGGGCCAGGGATGCCCAGGATGGAACCCTCTGGTGAGCAGAGTTGGGTCCCAGCAAGGCACGAGGAGTCAAGAGTCAAGAATCAATGAAATTTAAATCGATTTTTGATTGTCGGGGGAGACAATTAACGCAAGATGGCTTCCTCCATCTCCTAGAAAGAGTGGAAGGAAGGAAGGGGTGGGGGGGGTGGGGGGGGTGGGGTGTTAAACCTCAAAGTTCATGATATCGATTAGGAGGGCGGAGCATTTCTCACAAATCAGACTAATCCCTTTTGACTGAAATTTATTCTTATTATTATTTGTGAAAAAGAGGATATAAATTATGAAAAACGTCAACAATGCCACAAAACATGCAAGACTAAATCGCAGTTCAAAAACAAGTTGTAATATAGAAGAAATAGTGAAGCCCCAATTACCAAATCGCCTCTTCCCGATCGCCTCATCTCGGGATTCCCACGACCAACCTATAAGATTCACCCCTCCATCCCTCCCCCACCTAATCCAACTGCGTATCCAATTCACATCGGCCCCATTAACCCCCTCCCTTCTTTCTCTCTCCTTTAATATAAACTCTCTCTATCTCTCTCTCTCTATAAACCAAATCTCTCTCTCTCTCTCTCCTCCTTTGTTATAAACCAGATCTCTCCGTCTGTCTTTCACACACACAACGTCTACTGCTATTGTAATGATAATCACCACATCCACAAACAATTAGAAGACTCTCGCCTCCTCTCCCCCCACCCCCTAACAACCCTCCTTCTGGCCTCAGGGCGCGTGTCAGATCTAATGATCTTCAGGCGTGGAAAATGAACTCATAATGTACTACCTCGCGTAAGACAGGTTCGCTTACATATCCTGTCGTGACTGAGCTGAGCTGAATAATAGAATTTAGGCCAAAGGCCAAGCACTAGGACCTATGAGGTCAATCAGCGCTGAAACAGAAACCGGCAGTAGAAAGTTTGAAAGGGTTAACAAAAACTTGACAGTTGCACTATGAAACAATTATTTGGAGAGGGTGGAAAGAAAGATATCTGTAAACGGCGGTACAGTGCACGGAATGAACTGGGGTTGCAGCTAGGGCCAAAGGAACGCTACAAAGAACCTCAAGTAACGCCTACAGTGCACCCCCAGGAGTCACTACCCTTGTTTTGGAGTCTTATCTGTAGGACGAAGCTACCGTCAATTATAGGGAAAGATAAGAATATGATCATGAAAGCCAACCAACATCAAATATGTCCCATTATAGTCGAAATAAATAGTTGGATATCGCACATAGGGTGACATCATCAATAATATTATTGCGCTTCTGTATAAAAGTCAAACAGAAGAGCAGGTCTTTTTTTTCTCTATCTCTCTGCTTTGTGGTCCCCTAGATTTCAATTATTCCTGCTGGTCCGGTTTGTCATCCGTTGCCGCTTGCTGAGGACTATGACGGTGTCAACGCTTCCTGTTTTTCTGTGGTTTCTTTATCTCCAAGATTTATGCTTTCAGACTGATTCTTCGTATGCAAGGACGTACGCACAAATATATACATAAAACTTATCACATACGCAATTGTTTTATGCAATGGTACATTTACTAAAAGGACCTCACTGTGAAACTGGATGGTAAACTAGCGGAGTTATTTATTCAAAAACGTTACAAGCTTTCAAGCACAACCAGTCCTCATTAACAATTATCCAAGAAATGACCCATTTCTTGGATACTTGATAATGAGGATTAGTTGTCCTGGAAAGATTGTAACTTTTTTGAATAAATAACTCTGCTAGTTACCATCCAGTTTTAAAGAGGCCCTTCAAGTAATATGTAATATGTAATAAATAATATATATATATATATATATTATATATATATATATATATATATATATATAAATATACACACACACATATATATCTATATATAGATTATACACACATATACTCTTATATACTATATATGTATGTACTATATAGACGTATATAAGTATACATATAACACACACATATATATATACACACAAAAGTATGTGTACCCTGAAGTCTCTAGAGACTTTAGACCAGTACAATACGTACCTTACATAGTGGTGCAACACCATTCTGTATGCAACAGTCAAATCAGTCAAGACGAGACGAAGAGATTATAAAAATCTCTTCCCCCCCGCCCCCACAACCCCCAACCCAAAAAGCCCATCGCTCCCAGTGTCACATTCTGCTAGGGATACGTAATGTTCTTGAGACTCGCGAGAGAAAGGTAACGAAGAGGGGGCGGGGAGGTATACATCTGGTTGATGATGATGATGATGATGATACTGGACTACTATTGGGGGGTTGACGGTTGGAGGATGGTAAGGGGAGGAGTGGGGAGGGGGAGCAGTAGGGGCATGCCAGGACTCACAGTAGTCTGGCTGGTGGAGATAATAATGAGACTGCTTGCGTGGTGTCCTTGGCTAGGTATCTTACAGGGACCCTTCCCTTACCCTTACCTCCCCCCTCCTCTCTCTCTCTCTCTCTCTCTCTCTCTCTCTCTCTCTCTCTCTCTCGTAAAACGACTCGGGCCATGATGGTACTGATCGAGTTCGGATCTCCCGAAGCAGAAGCAGAAGAAGAATGAAGTGACGACTGTTGAAGCTTTACAACACAGAGTGCCTGGTTATTTCACTTCTGGTTTGCGCTTAGCGAAACTGCATGCGGAAGCCCATGAAAGCACATTCACAAAAAGTTCAGGAGCACACTTCGGATGCAAATGCCCGGCCTGAAACACTTTAGGAAGTTTTGGGCGAACAATTCAAGCAAGCAGCGAGCGGGCAAGGAAGTAGTTGCAAGCATTCTTCTTGTTCTCGCGTTCGTCGTGATGATGATGATGTATTGTTGTTGCGTGTTGATGCGAGAGTCAAAACTACTACATTATACTCTTTGACGTCACACAAGAGTGACGTCAAAACAGGACCAGCAGACTGACGTCACAAAGGATACAGCTCACTGACGGCTTACCGTCACCGATTTTATACTTATGATTTAAATAGTGTTTTATGTATAACTGAACTGTTATTCTCTCTCTCTCTCTCTCTCTCTCTCTCTCTCTCTCTCTCTCTCTCTCTCTCTCAAGACTTTTGCTAAAAGAAGATTTATCAATAAAACTACGTAGAATTCGCAATAGAGAGAGAGAGAGAGAGAGAGAGAGAGAGAGAGAGAGAGAGAGAGAGAGAGAGAGAGAGAGAGAGAGAGAGAGAGAGAGAGAGCATTTAATGAAGCGTAGGCTTGACGTTCAAAGTTTAAATATCGATTCCGTGAATAATGTACCCAAACAGGTAAATAGGTAAGACATTAGAGAGAGACTGCTGAGTGCGCACAAGCGACGTCAATTTGCTATGACGAATTGATCGACAGGAAGGGATTACAACCTAATTAGTAATTATTCTCTGCATTCTCTCTTGTGTCCACTCTTTATTACCGTACTTTCTTTTCGAGTAGTTTGCTTAGACTGATGGACGGAATAACGACTCGCTGGGTGCGTTCGGGCCATATTCGATATTGGATTTTTTTTTTTTTTTTTTTTTTTTTTTTTTTTTTTTTTTTTTTTTTTTTGTCGCCATTGTTGGTTCGTCATTGGGACCGTCGATTGGTTTCGCCGGAAAGTTTCTTTGTAATTCGACAGATATTCGACTGCGTAGGCATTCGTGTATTATCATTATTATCATCATTATTATAATAATAATAATATTATTATCATTATTATTTTGAAAGAAGACCCTCTTTTAAACAAATTCAGCGAATTAGTATTATATATTATCTTTTCTATTTTTCTTATTACTCAATTTTCTGGCTCAGCGATACTTCTTAATAATTGGCCAATTATTAAGAAAAGCGAGTAATAAGAAAAATAGAAAAGATAATATTTAAGTTTAATTCGCTGATTTCTACAATTTTAATCAACAGTATTATTATTATTATTATTATTTTATTATTATTATTATTGGAAACACACAGTTATGTCTATGTACATATGTGTAAAAGACAAATCTGTACAGAAGGCTTTCGGGAAACTGTTCGATTCGCTTTTTTTTAGTCTAAAAGTTTCCCGAAAGCTTACTGTAAAGAATTATCTTCCTGTCTATATATATATATATATATATATATACTATATATATATATATATATATATTATATATATATAGTACATACATATACATAACTGTGGATTTATTTTTCTTTTTCCATTTCAAAACTCATGTTACTATGAGTATTTTATTATTATTTATATTATTATTATCAATTATATTATTATTATTTTATTATTATATTATTATTATTATTATATTATTTTTATTATTATCATTATTATTATTATTATTAATTATTATTATTATTATTATTATTATTATTATTATTATTCTTATTATAACAGATACATGCACATGTAAGTAGAGTTTAGATTAACTGTTGACGGGCCTCCTGTGTGAATGTATGAAAAGTATGATGTTGCGGAAGTTTTACTGCACACTGGGTTCATCCACGATTCTTCATGTTCTAGTATGAATGTAGAATGAGTATAAATATACATACATATACACATATATAAATATTATATATATTATGTATATATGTAAAAATAAATATTTATATTTATATATATACATGCAAAAATAAATACATGTATATTTATGAAAAAAATTTAGTATACCTAAATATGCATGATATTCTCTATCTAATCCTGTTTGAATTTTTCTGATACCAGGCTACTGAATAGAGAAACGGAATAAAATACAACCAAATAACCGGTGGTGAAGGTTAAGTAAGTTGACCCAGAATCGCGAACTAACATTGTCGGAGCTCTTATAAATCAATCTTAAAATTAATCTCCTGTCGTACTATTTATTGAACGTTATACGACAAAAGCTTGAGAGATCTTGCCTCTTTGCTATACAGAACTCAAATGCATTATCATTTTTGGTAAAAGACCTTCATTTAGGCAAATACTGTTAAAGAGAATGCCAGAATTAAGAAAGTTGATTTTATATATTGTTTTTTTTTTTCCTAATTTTCTCATGATCCGTTTCTCTGGCTCAGCGATGTTTCTGAGTAACTGGCCAATATGCATATTGGGAATTTCTAGAAATTATAAAAATGCTGAAGGTGATCTTTCTTAAAATAGGATTCTGGTATACTGGTATTACAATTCTATAATTATTTACTTATTTCATTTTTAATTCTATTATTTTTATTTTTATTATTATCATTTTAATACCAGTATACCAAAATACTGTTTTAATAAAAATCTCCTTCAGCATTTATTTTTATTTTTAGATATTCCCAATATGAATATTGACCAGTTACTTAGAAACATCACCGAGCCAGAGAAGCGGATTTTAAGAAAAGCAGAAAAAAAAGATATAAAATCAACTCGCTTAATCCTGTCATTTTCTTTGAAAGTATTATCAAAATAGTTTTACCAGACCACTGAGCTGATTATCAACTGTCACAGGGGTGACCCAAAGGATTTGTTTTTACTTGTATATTTTCTTACATATTTTGTCAATTAAATTACAATCATTTAGGAAGTTTACAGTTTGATTAATAGCAAATGTTGAGTCTTCGTTGTGCCGCAATCACAAACACGCATCACTAATACACATATACATTCAAGCAAGCGACTTTGCAGTAATGGTAATCCCCCTTCTCATAGGCGGATTAAACACCGAATAAATTGTAAATTTAAATTCATTTGCGAGAACCCGCCAAATAAATACGAACGAACGAATACTAATGATCTGCATAATATGCACATAACTCTTCTTTCAAGACGCTATAACCACCTCAGCGACGATTATCTTAAAAAGACGCTTCCGGTTCTTAGGGAGGAGGGGGAGGGGGGTGGAGAGGATAGGAGGGGGGTGACTATTCCTCCAGACGTCAATTGCGACGGTTTCGAGGGCCTCCAGTGGCGATGGAAAACAAACAAATATCCGGTTTGTGTGTGTGTGCGTGTGTGCACGCACGCTTAAGAGTGCAAAAATCGTTTATGCAAACACATATGCATGAATGTATATATATATATATATATATATATATATATAATATATATATATATATATATCTATATATATATGATACAATTATATATATATAGCTATATATATATATATATATATATATTACATATCTATATATATGTATGTATGTATGTATATATATATATATATATATATATATATATATATATTTATATATATATATATAGATATAGTATAGATGAGTATAAACTTTAATAATATACGAAACAAGACAATGATCACAGCCTTTCCTTCTCGATGCCTCACGTCACTATATAATATACATATCACATACATACATAACAATACTACTACATACATACATACATATATATATATATATATATATATATATATATACTATATATACACACACACACACACACACACGTACATGAAAACTGAAAAGTATTTACACATTCTTGTCTCTCATATAACAGGCCATACGTAGGAAAAGACGAGGCAATGCGTACCAAATGCCTTTGTTGAAAATGTGCGTGCGCGCGCTCGTTTGTAAATATAAACGAGCCCGCGCACGCATATTTTCAACAAAGGCATCTGGTGTTTACAACACCGCTTAATCTTTCTCCTAGGAGGGTTTCAACATCATTGTATAGACGCTTATTATGTGACACCTACTAAATATAATTACCCAACTCATTCATTTCAATAAGGTTCATTTTTGTAAACAACTACTGAACTGCAGTTTGTAACACTACAATAAAGTGTCCTGTAAAACAGTCCTTGTCTCTTTTTTTATTTTATCCGAAGGTTTAACCTTCCAACTTCCTCTACATCGATATACACATTCTTTACCTCCTTTCCATAGTCACCTTTAAACTGGGAAACCTCTACCGCAACAAAAAATTCGTTACGAATCTCTCTCTCTCTCTCTCTCTCTCTCTCTCTCTCTCTCTCTCTCTCTCTCTCTATTCCTTTCATCGAAAGGTACACACCTCTCTCCCTGCCTCTGAGAGAGAGAGAGAGAGAGAGAGAGAGAGAGAGAGAGAGAGAGAGAGAGAGAGAGAGAGAGAGAGAGAGAGAGAGACTTAAAAAATCTAATATTATGGATCGCAAATCTTACAACCGCACCGCACGAAATGTTAAAGACATGTAGGTCATGGAGTCCGCGGGCTGCTCTATCGAATTAAACATGACAGACGGATGACGTCGCGGAGTTCGGGGAACGATCCGCCAGGAATGTAATTCCAAACGTAATTCCCAACAACAAAAACGACGACCTCGGCGAATGGCGTGGCGTCATTCGGGAATGGTTCCTTCCGTCCGTCCGTCCCCTTCTTTCGCTGGAAGAACGCGATGAGTTACTGAGTCAGTGAGTTAAATAGTCACCTCACTGACTCAGTCTGCTGTGAATAATTTCTTGTTAGAGTTAAACGCTAGGAGATTAAAATACTCGACGATAATCTTATCGTGTTGATTAACCTTGGGAGTAAATTTACGAAACGACTATTATGCAATAACGCCTCAACTTAACGGACTCCTGTACTAATCGGCCACATCATTACCATTATATTTTGTTTGGTAACCATCCTAGATGCCATATACCTTCAAATAAGTCTCATAAACTGATTGTTGAATGTAAAGTACTGGTTGGTTTAGGTTAAGAACTATGCGGAACTGCTGTTAGCTGTCTATTAGGGTCTTCGTTGTTTGAAGGATTTTGTTACTCATCAGAAAGCCACATATTTAAAATTTCCGATAAGTCGAGGAGCTATTACGGATTCACCCTTTTACCAGCATTACAAGAGTGAATCCCCGTAGGGAGGTATGTAGTGCCGTCAATGGACCTCATGCGGCGCACTGTAGGCATTACTTAAGGCTCTTTGCAGCGTGCCTTCGGCCCCTACCTGCAACCACTCCTGCACCTCCTTTAACATTCTCTTTTTTCATCTTACTTTCCCCCCTCTCTAACACCTGACTCAAGTGGAACTGCGAGGTTTTCCTCCTGTTAATTAAACCTTTCAAACCTTTTACTGTCAATTTCCATTTCAGCGCTGACTGACCTCACTGGTCCCAGTGCTTGGCCTTTGGCCTAAATGCCATATACAACTCGACTCGTACGGGAGTGAATCTGACAGTGACAACTGTCTCGATTTTTCTCCTGATCACACCAGCCCCCTCCTCCTCCTCCTCCTCCTCCTCCTCCTCCTCCTCCCACCACAAACTGTCAGGCTAAAACGGCAAATTGGTGAATTTATAAACCCGAACGGAGCGGAGGATCCTCCCCAGCGGACGCAGCGAGAGAACTGTGCAATTGATTAGGCGATCATTGAAGGGCACCACCACCAGGCGCTGCTTCTGAAGCCCAGGAATTTTCATCACGCAGATGGAAGGAATTCATCGCTGATTCAGCGGGAAAAGGGACCGAAAGACAACTGATTTATTCGTTTCGTACCTTGACAAGTAACGGGGTTTTTATGCACAAACTTTATATACGTGTATATGTATATATATACTATATATATATATATATATATATATATTATATATAATATATATATACTATATATTAACATTAAATTATATATATTCTATATATAATATAATAATATATATATATATATATATATACATAAATACATGTAAATTGTATGTACGTATATATATGGATTTATAGTGAGTGCGTGTAATACATCTTTTTTTTTTATTTCATTGAATTCCAATGCTGTGAAATATCTTTAAAGCTGAATGAGAATATGGTACTGCTGGTGACCAGTAGTGCCCTTTTGCTCTCTCAACTTAAAATAACGCTGGTAAACGTACTGCTGTGCAAATGCAATATCATTCGTAAAAATAGCAATAATACAACGTGGAAAAATTGGAGCTGAATCACCGAATACAATTCTTCAACTGAATCCCTTCTATAAACATGCCTAATATCTGTAATAACACAGTAAGGTAATCATAACGTAATGTAAAAATTTACTATGATAAAATAATAATTCTGATGTCCAAATGACGGACAGCTAATATACGAAAACATGATAGATCTATCAAACAACGTTGGGGAGAAAGGTGTGCCTTGTGAGTGGCACCCTGGTTATGTTATAGGTACAGATTCATCAAAAATTGAGTCAGCACTATCGATGAAGTTCTGGGATTCCTCATCTATTAGTCAAGTCGTCAAATTATTCAGCAGTTGGTGCGTGATGCAGTGGGCAATTAGCGTTTGTTGCTCGTCCGCACTTCCTTTTGGATTGATGCTGCAATTGGGGCAAAGGATGATTGAGGAAGACGGGAAGTGGTCTTTACGTGTGGTCAGCTTTTCTAAAAATGTCTCTACTGGACATATAATCTAGCTAAAATGTCAGTTATGCTGTCTGAATAACACCTATTTAATGAACACTCCTTTTCTCAGTTTCAGGTAATCAGACCGGTCTTTTGGATCTGACCCACATCTATTTAACAAACAAGAACTTCTATTTCAAGTTCCTCACAGCCCAGGACTTTTGTTAAGCAGTCTCCTCTGGTTTCAAAAGATGCTTCAGAAACAGTAACAATATCATTCAGGGAAGGAAGTAAAATCTCAAGACTCATTTCTAGATTAAGCTAGAATACAGCATTTAGGCCAAAGGCCAAGCGTGGGAACTAAGAGATCATTCAGCGCTGAAAGTGGAAACTGACAGGAAGAGGCGTGAAAGATGTAACAGGAAGAAAACCTCGCAGTTACACCGTGAAACAATTGTTAGAGAAGGTGCAAAGTCGGATGGAAGAAAGAGAATGTGAATGGAGATACAGTAAAAGGAGTGAAATAGGTTGTAGCTAGGGAAAGAAGGGACTCTGCAAAGAACCTTAAATAATGCCTACAGTGCACCACGTGACGTGCACTGACGGCACTCTCCAGGTAATTTTTTTAATTAGTATTAGCGAGAAAACCTGCATCCTCTCTTGGCTATTGCGTGGCTAAACAATAAACGCCCCTGCTCCCATGCGGGTTCAAAACTGCAGGGAGACAGGGAATTCATATTTTGCAGTTCCTCTACGGTTTTCAAGGTATTTAAGTGGATATCGTATCTTACAATACAAGTTAATTGGCCAGGTCTAAAGGTAATCTTGTAGTGTGACTTGTATTTTTATACAACTGGGGATGTGGTCAGTTTATGTGTATCTATTTATCTATCTATCTATCTATCTATCTATCTATCTATATCTATCTATATATATATATATATATATATATATATATATATATATATATATAAATTGTGTTTGGACGCATTTCCTGTATGAAATACAAAAATTAATCACAGAACAAGTGTTTGAAAATTACACTTACCACTGACAAACTATTATGAGAGAGAGAGAGAGAGAGAGAGAGAGAGAGAGAGAGAGAGAGAGAACTCTATGACTTGTTTAAAAATTTATCAAAGTAGAATGAGAAAAGGAATCTATATCTCTAGTTTTAATTCTACTATTGAGCTCTGTAATAGTGTAATTAAAGCTCTAGAACCGTGCCACTAGAACCGTGCCACCAGGCAGACAGCCTTCAACAATTCCAACAAGTGTACTATATCTAGTACAGGTGAGACGTTCAGAGCACCTTTCAAACTGCTCACCTGTGAACACCTGGTAAAAGTGTTCGGTCACTGGATATCAACAACGTCGTTGCTAGGACTGCGATTGCTTGTTTACATTACGCCTCATAACTATCAATCAATTAGCAGCGTTACTTTAGAAGACCTCAATTGCATATTTAAATTTACAGATAATTCATTTCTTTCATTCTGCTTTGATAGTTCTTTAAATATATTTTTTTAAATTAATTTCTTAAACAGATAATTTTTAAATAAATCATTTTCAAAATCATTTTCTTAAACAGATAATTTTTAAATAAATAATTTCAAAACCCCTTTAAATAGTTTTTAATGAATAATTTTTAAAATCAATTTCTTAAATAGATAATTTTTTAAATACAAAATTTCAAAACCACTTTAAATAGTTTTTTAATAAATAATTTTTAAAAATAAACTACGACTGTCAATCAATTGGCAGAGTAACTTTTTCAGACCTCAAATTGTGGATTTAAATTTAGAGATAACTATACATTCTTTTCATTCTGCTTTGATAATAGTTAAAATAAGCCTTTAATAACTTGTAAATAATTGTTTTAAAATAAATAACTGATTTAATAATTTTTCAAAATAAATAACGACTGTCAAACAATCAATGGCGTAACTTTTGGAATTAAATCCAGAATTACCTATTCATTTTTTCATTCTGCTCTGAAGATTTTTTTTTTAATTACTCATTTGGATGGTGATTCGGTTGTAGATACCTTTCTTCTTATCACAACCTAGTTCTTTTTCCATCGCTGATTCTGTTGCAGATAGTTTTCCCCCCAGCATCACAACCGAATTCTTTTTCACTCGCTGTTAATTAGACTTCGTTATCATCATCATACCCGAGTTTAGCATAACCTCTGAACTGCTCTCTCCGTCTGTCTGTCTGTCTGACTGTGTGTCAGTATCGTTACATCAAGTCTTAAAATCGTTTCAGCCTAATTGCTTTAAAGTCAAATCACCATTCGCCAAAGTGACATCACACTGCGGCGGTTATTATAAATGTGAGTGGATCGGTCTGCCGTCGTCAAAGTTGTACCATCACAACTGACTGACATGTTATAGGTGTTGTGTTGTCTTTCACTGTTAAACTACAACGTAACAATATTTCCTAATAGTTGCCACATCACAGATACAATCGGTAACCGCAGCAACACCGTAATGCAAAAGTTCTTATTCGTCAATTCACAAAGTTCGGCGACCGCTTCCATCTTTTTAAGAGCGCCGGAACTCTCTTACTGCCCCTCGTTTCCTTCATTCCCACATCTCTTCTATCTTTTCGATGGCAGGTTTGTTCTTCTTTATGCTAAAAGATATTAGTATTAAAAATTATAAATAAATGAAGTAGCCTCCTTGGAAATTATGTAATTATCAAAATACTTACATAAGAAAGAAAACGGGGAATTTATTCATGAGAATTTCCCCAATAAAGGAAAATACATTTGTTTATCATCATCATCATCAAGCTCTTCAAGTTTGACGTGACACTGCACTGCACTGAAACAGTCATGCGACACAGCACGTGACTGTAGTGACACAGTCTGTGCTTTGGAACTGTTGTTTTGTTCCCCGTCACTGTCACAGATATTCGAAAACCGCCTCGAGAGGATGAAGGAGATAAAAAAAAAAAAAAAAAAAAAAAAAAAAAAAAACAAAAAAAAAAAAAAAAAAAAAAAAAAAAAAAAAGAAAAAAAAAAAAAAACCTACGAGAACACTATTCACTGACACAGGCCGTAACTTGGCGACACTCAGAAAACCCTCCCCCTAAAAAAAAAAAAAAAAGAAAAAAAAAGACACACACACAAACAATTTCAGCAGTTCATTTCCTGATCGTTGCTAAAGGTAATTCTCGTGAATGTGACACTCTATTAGCCAAATATAATTTTCGCAAATGCTCTCTGTTGTTCATCGCCAAATATAAACGTGAAGTAACTCGCGCCCACACCTAAACACAGGATAAGTGTCGGAAAGTAATCAGCCAATCCTCGTCCAATACAACGTTCGCTAACAATCTCGGCAGCGCAAATACGAATTATGCAAACGGCCTGCCAATCATCGCCGAATACAATTACCGTGAACAATAATTTGCCAAGTCATCGCCAAATCAACTTCCCACGGATGTACCGGTATAGTTAAAGGACCTTCACAGCCGTTCACCTGGGTGTTAGTGATCTATCTCCCCTACTTGCTTGCTACCTGCCGTGACTAGACTTATACCTACACCTAAGCAAGCACGTTCAAGGCAAGCAACATCTGCCTTAGTAGGTATGGACAGCGCTCTCGCCCAAGGGGTTTTATATACCTGTAGGAAATACGGAGGGGCTCATAAACACCTTTATTTCATGAGTGCTTCCTGCTCATGGCGACGTAAACCTCGCGATTTGGGAATTCCCTTCATGAGGATCGACATCAATTCAAGCATTTTTAAAAAAAAGTAGATTGGACGTGCGTGATTCTAAAAAGATGAAACACAAAAGGGAGTCTCTCTCTCTCTCTCTCTCTCTCTCTCTCTCTCTCTCTCTCTCTTCTTAAATAGGGAAATGTTCAAAGTAACCTTCAATTTCAAACAGCTTACGCCTTTTTCTTACAACCAAAGCCAAAACCCCTAATATATTGTGATGGTGACTGCCAGTTATCATTACACTTCTCTCCCTCCTATTCTCTTCCACACACTTACATACAAAAGCGCGCACACACGCAAACGCAAATAAATACATGATGTGTAAATTATGCATGCGCGCGTGTCCCTGTCTTAACACAGGGAAAGGCCTCCTCATCCCGAAGAGGCACTCCTCCAAGGGCACCCTCCCCCACACACCCCTGCTCCCCTCCAACACCAACACCATCACCACCACCGGCGCTGGAGGAGGAGGAGGAGGAGGAGGTAAGCGAGATCAGAATAATACTTCACGGAACAAAAAACGCTACTCGAGCATGCAAAAACTCTCAAGCAACTCCCTGGGAGGAGGTGGGGGTAGGGTGGGGGGTGGGGTTACGTTCGCTGCTGTCCGATAGATTTTCTTTCGTTAGTAACGAAGTCATGAGAGCCTTCGCCTCCTCCTCCTCCCCACGTCAGTGCACCTTCCCCAACCCCCAACCCCATCCACCGCCCCTCCCACCCCACACTAACAAAAGCCCCCACCCTTCTTCGCTTTAATCATGAAAGAATATCGTACACGCCGAAGCTGAGCACGATGAAATATTGGGAACGACAATATCGCATAATTTACCTGAAATATTCTACTTGTACTATTTATCTCACAATGCCGCTCGGGCGTACGTAACACAAGCATTCATAAATCGCTTACGCAGAAGACGATACAAATAACCACATTCTTACGGGCTACTATACCATACTTGGCTGCATATTATTTCAAAGACATTTTACAACGCGACTTTGCTGCGCTCAAGCAAACGAGGGCGAAGGCAAAACGGCTCGTCGCTTGCACCAAGCACAGCACATAGCCATCTAAAGCAGCAACTCCCTTTGGCCTTTTTACACGGCCAATACGTTTCCCCTTGGGCAATGCTAAGGAGACGCGACTGTGTACCTGACCTAACACCAAGCCTGATGCAGTGCGCGAAAAAATCCCCTAAAAAACGATGTTGGGGAGGGGGAGGGGGGAGATAGGGAAAGGGAGAGGGAGAGGCAGGTAAACGCTGCTCTTTGCCTCAGGCAAACTCAAGCTCTATTTTGGTCGGCGTGCGTGTGTGAGGAACCCAGCTATAATAGAACCTCCTCCCTTCTACCTCACTCGGTAGCATAATTCTAGGTGAGAAGGGACTTAGCACTAGGCGAAACAGGTGGCCCACAGGCAACACCACTGCTAGGGAAGGGGGGAGGGAGGGAGGGAGAGATGGAGTTAGACGTAAAAAGGTAGAAGAGTAAGGTACACAGCTCACCTCATCATCATTATCACCCTCCCACCTCCACTTGAAACACATTCACATACACACTTGCACATACACAGACAACACCTGGAGTTCGGTCTCTCGTCGCGGGGTGAACGGAGTGCATGACAGGACGATGTTGCAGAACGGCCAAGTTCGTGTGCGATGTTTTGGGAAAATTCTTTACAAATACACCTCTCTCTCTCTCTCTCTCTCTCTCTCTCTCTCTCTCTCGTCAGGCGTCTTCGAACAGACGTCTCGCAACGGATTGATTTCGTCGACAAGCCACTTCGTAAGAATTAAATTTCGCCACCACAGCGAGGAATATACGGCCCTCTGCTAAGGTTTTGGATCTTGACCCTAATTGGAAGCTCACAATGTAGACAGCATTGTGAGCTTAAAACAATAAATACATTTCATTGATAGGCACGCACATGCACGGGCGCGCACACAAACACACACATATACATATAAGCTCATTTACTTATCGATAATCTATAGAGTATAGTATAGACCTTGACTGTATGTTTATGTGATGTAAGCCTGATTACAAAAGTGCCTGCAAGCAGGCGCGCATATATATATATATATATATATATATATATATATATATATATATATATATATATATATATATATATATATATATATATATAATATCACACATACATAACAAAATCCAACTCGTACTTCCAGCATTGTCTCTTTCGTTCACATGCATCTTTTGTCCTCGCGAGACAATATCCTACGATCGAGTGGTAGTGCGTTCCTCACAAATCGGCGGAGTCATAATAAAAGGTTAAAGTGAACTGGTACAAAAAATATAATATGTATTTATATATATACACACACTATACATACATACATATATATATATATATATATATATATATATATATATATATATATATATATATATATATATATACACACCACCAACATAACATCACGTGAGGAACATATATTTATTTCTGACTCACATCAGTATGGAACCCAGGTCTTTCAAATGAAAAACAGTTCCTCGCTGGACTAATGGTTTTCGCGCTCGGCGGCCAGTCCGGTGGTCCGAAGTTCGAATCCCGGCTCGGCCAACGCGGAATCAGAGGAATTTACTTCTGGTGATAGAAATTTATTTCCAGATTTAGTGTGGTTCGGATCCCACAATAAGCTGTGGGCCCCGTTGCTAGGTAACCAATTAGTTCCTAGCCACTTCAAAATATCTAATCCTTCGGGCCAACCCTAGGAGAGCTGTTAATCAGCTCAGTGGTCTGGTAAAACTAAGATATACTCAACTCTCTCAAATGAAAGACGAGACCGCTGCCAACCACGCCACACAAGTCAAAAAGGAACTGGAATCTAAATAGCACTGTACCTAATGCTTTAGGTACAGCGGTATTCAGGTTCCGGCTTCTCTTTGACTTGTGTGGCCTGGTTGGCAGCGGTCTCGTCTTTCATTTGAAAGACCTGGGTTCGATCCTGATGTGAGTCAGATATATATATATATATATATATATATATATATATATATATATATATATATATATATATATATATATATTTCCCTTGCACTACTACGTACCTGATTACGAAGGGCGGATTTTTTCTGATGCGCAAAATAGCTATCGATCAAATTATGGGGTGGCTTTATTTTATGGCGTTTTTACGTAGCATGGAACCAGTGGTTACTCAGCAACGGGACCAACGGGTTTACGTGGCTTCCGAACCACGTCGAGAGTGCACTTATATCACCAGAAATACACATCTCTCACCCCTCAATGGAATGCCCGAGAATCCAACTTACGCTGGCATTTTATCTGCCCGGGGGTAATACGTCTTCATTCTCATATTTCTACCCGGAATTCTTATATTCAACCATTTTTCATAGCCGCAGATTTTAACGGCCATTTTCATAGTGCCTTCTGTTACATCTTTCAAATGAACATCATAATATTCTTTGGAAGCTTGCATTTCAGGGCAATGGTCCTAAAGGTGGGCTTGTCCGAATAATAATAATAATAATAATAATAATAATAATAATAATAATAATAATAATATGCTAAATTTCAAAATAATCTACGACATTGCTAAAAATAACCAGTAATATAAATTCTTACTTTAAAACTGCCCAAAATAAAAAAAAATAAAAAAAAAACTAACATCAACAGCAAAACATTGAAAAAACATTAAAAAACACCCGTTAAAAACTATATATTCTAGAAAAACATCAATCAAACACTCGTTAAAAACTGTATTCTCTAGGAGCAAAAAAACAAAAACTCAACAAAACACTCGTTAAAAAACTATATATTCCAAAGAGAAAAAATCACCAACAAAACACTCGTTAAAAACTATATATTCTAGGTTAAGAGCCCAATCAACTATGGGATACAGACCTTGAGGAACCCCCTTTCATACAGGTAATGTCCGGAAAAAAGATTATAGGAAGCGTATCATCAAAAGGACTCTCGGGCCTGAGTCACTTCCTCAAACATGCCAAACATTTATGCAAACACTGCGGACCAAATATGCAAACATCGGGGACCAAATTACAAAGGGTGCCATAGACGATGTTCACTTTCTGGAAACATTTTTATTTTAAAGCAAAATGAAATTTTTTAAGGGCCGTATCGACGATACTTAATTAACGGATAGTTAAGCAAAAGCTGCATATAAGAAATAAATGCCAGAATACACATCAGTTAATGTCACTATGAATGTTAAATATGTTGGAAGATATGAATGAATATTTTCTTGTGTATTATTACACAGGCAACATTTTTATATAATATATATATATATATATATCTATAATATTAATTATATATATATATATATAGATATAGATATATATATATATATGTATATATATAATATATATTATATATAATAGTTTAGTCATCGAATAAATCAGCGCCGGTTTCGTAAACAATCCTCCTTTTAATGCGATAAGAAACCGGCCCATCTTAACGCTGGTCACAATCAAATCGGACCGAATAGCTGATGAGCTGTGGCCTCAAGGAGAGGAGGAATAGGACGCGACGACCATCCTAATGAGCCTCCTTGATGGTTCAAGCATGCCTCGGTTCAATTACCCTTCTTGGTCCTCAGTGTGTGTGTGTCCCTTATACAGCTTTTACCAGACTACCATCAACAGAACAGAATATAGACTTCAGGCCAAAGGCCAATCGCTAGGACCTATGCGGTCATTCAGCGCTGAAAAGGAAAATGACAATTAAAAAGGTGTGAAAGGTGTAAAAGGAGGAAAATCTCGCAGTTGCACTCTGAATCAATTGTTAAGAGAGGGGTGGAAGATAAAATGAATGAAAGATAATATGAACGGAGGGACAGTAAAAGGAATGAAAGAGGTTGCAGCTAGGGGACCAAAGGACGCTGCACAGGATTTTTTCCTAAGTAATGCCTACAGTGCACCTCATTCTACCAACCCCCTAAGCGGCCAGACTACTATTTTTGCTCAGCGCCTCTGCTTGCACATAACTAAGGGCTTTGTTCGTGAAGTAATACCATGCACGCACAAAAGGTCCATACAAACCATTGTCCACAATACTAGAAACCATGAATTCAGACCGCGATAAGATTGGCGTTCAATACGATGAACGCTATAGCAGGCAGGTCTTGATAAAAAAAAAATGTATGCAACTATTGCAAGCAGACAATAGCCAGGTGAGTGAAACCACTGATAAAGTAATTAAGTAAATATATGTTCAGTAGCAGGCCATGATACAAATATCTAATAACGCTATTGTAACCAGGCAATTGCCAAATACACAAACCACTGCATTTTAACCCCCCCCCGGAATACAAATATGATCAGTATCGCAATCTGAATGTTTCTGTCACTTGCTCTCTCCTCCCTTTACGCAGAAAAAAGAAATCTACTCACGAGCGAGAGACCACGATGGTGTCCCCGTACGCATGCGCCCCTCTTTCGTGATCAAGCAATACGTTGCGTCACGACTACGTCGCATAATCTAATAAAAAGCTTCGGGCAGGTAACGGAGGAACATGAACTCGACATTACATTGCTATGTAACGTGGAAATCAATATTGGATCCCAGAAGACATGCAATGGTCCGACGACAGAGAGAGAGAGAGAGAGAGAGAGAGAGAGATAATCCGCCATTTGCATGAGACTGTCACAACTGCAACGAATACTTTTAAAAAAATTTAATTATTAATTTTGCTATTACTTTCTGACGCCAAATCTCGTCGTTATCACTTAACCTACACGCTTTTTCGCTAATATGGCTGGGGGGGGGGGGGGGGGGTGGGGGGGGGGGGGGGGGGTCGCAATAGATTTCATCATCAATAATTTGACTGATGGCTGTGCCAAATGACTGTCGGTGCAAAAACTGTCACCGATTTGTATAGTAGATTTTATCAGCAACAAAATGACTGATGACTGGTGCCAAAATACTTCCATTACGAACGACTGGCTGTGCAAAGCATCATTATGCATGAGGCGCACAGACATCGAAATGCAGGTCACTGACTGAGATGTGTTTGTACCTGACCTTACTGCGGCAAGATCAAAGAGCCACGGAAAACTCGCAATTCATGGCATTTTGTGACCTTGTTTGTGTCTCTCTCTCGCTAGTCTTCCTGCATTACCTTAATGACGCAAACACAAACAAACACACACACAATTTCTACTGCATCCAGTGTATGATCAACGCCACGAGGTCACGACCAACTTGGCTCAGGTGAGAGTGGCTTCGGTGAGGAACCGATACATCTGGATTTGTCTAGGCTGAATCACACACACACAGTATACATATAACATATGATATATATATATTATATATATATATATATATATTATTTTGAGATACAAATTTCCTTTAATATCTAATTCGCTCTACCTCGGAACTGATATATTTTCATATATGAAGCCCGAAGGGGAATTTTTTAGTTGATAATAATTTCGTACCCTCATGGGATCGAACCACCGTCCAGCGGACAGGGACGAAATCAGGACGACATTGACGTTAGCGATTCGGCTACAAGTGAGGTTATAAGTTTATACCTATTCTGACCTTACAAATCACCGTCGAACTCGGTTATTCGTAGTTAGAGTCGATTATCCAGTTCCGAGGTAGAGCGAATTAGATATTAACGGACATTTGTAGCTCGAATAATTTTTATGAATCACGGTGATGTGATAATTATTTATTTATATATATATATATATAATAGATATATATATATATATATATATATACGTATATACACACACATATACATATATATATCACAAATATAAAAGTAAAATCATTTACCAATACGAGAACCATTCAGTCATCACCATTCATGAAAAATGTTTTCCTTTATTTCCTCCATCTTGTGACTCCAGAGAAGAAGAAGAAGAAGAAGAAGAAGAAGAAGAAGAAGAAGAAGAAGAAGAAAAGAAGAAGAAGAAGAAGAATTGTGCAAATTCACAAGAAAAACAACAAACAACATCAACTTACATATTTATTCGCTCTGGAAATGGTTACAACACTGCATCCACTCCACGTACCTGAAAGGGAGAATTGAAGAAAGTTAAAAAGGAGAGAGACACATGTAACAACAACAAAGGAAAAATATGCATATAACAAACAAGGAAGACTGACAAAAGTGATGTAAAGGAAATACGATAAAAAGTGAGAGCGGCGGCAATGGATTTGAATAGAATAACTGTATGCAGGCCTCGCCTAGTGTCAGTCGCGGTCTTTGTCCGTTTTCTTATTATTAATATTATAATTATTATCATTATTTTATATTCAGACACGAACCATAACGATATGGAACAAGCTCACAGGGGCCATTGACTTGAAATTCGAACTATTAATTTTATTATTATTATTATTATTATTAAGAAGAACTCTATCTATATGGAACAAGCCAAAGGTCACTGACTTGGAACTCAAACTTCCAAAGAATATGTCGTTCATTTGATCATTTGAAAGAAGTACAGGAGGTAATACGAAATTGAGAAAGAAGAGATGCGTTATTAAAAAAAGAATAAATAATAATAAACTGACAAAATTGCAAATAAATGATAAAAATACAAGGAGAATTGTTTCAGAGTAGCAGAGATATCAACGCCGCCTGACTCGTTCATCAAAATGCTATGACAGCGTATCAAGGCCAAGCGGTCATATTCTGTAGTACACATCCGTGAACTACTAAAAAAACTATAAAATACAAAAGGAACAACACTTGACAGGTGGACAAACAAACGTGTATTGTCTGATTACAGGTACATAGTCCACAAAAGTTTCAAAGTGCTAACCTTTTCGGTGAACATATCACTTCACAAACTAACCAGTAAAATTCTATCGCCATATCATTTATCATCATCTTTGTTAGATATAATCGCACTTATGAATTTAATCATAAAACTACTGACTTATGACCTTATAACAACTTTATAACTGGACAATTGGTCAAGATGATATTGAAATTACTTTTAAGACCTTTTAGTGAAAACTTTTGCCATTTACGGGTGGCTGCAACTGGCAAAATCGTGCAAAATATGTCTTCCTGCCGACAAGCAACAAAAAACGCAAGGAAAACACACCCGAAATCATAAAAAGAGCCGATTTCCACAATCCCATGTCACCTTTCCAAATATCTCCCATTCAGCAGCCGCATTTGGAAAAACAATGGCAATTACTGACAATGCTTGTTGTTTATTGTTTTGCATATCACACCGCTCCTCAGACAACGACGCGCAAAAAAAAAAAAAAAAAAAAAAAAAAAAAAAAAAAAAAAAAAACAAAAAAAAAAAAAAAAAAAAAAAAAAAAAAAAAAAAAAAAAAAAAAAAAAACGGGAGCTAACGTGCGTGTCTTCTTTACCGGGAAATAGCACGGAAACCTTTGTGCAGCACAGAAATTCCAAAGGTAAACTTGAAAGGGTGATAAGCGATTGCAAACTTTTAACGATGCAATTTGCATAGTTACCCATATCATACTCCGCCTCGTTTACATTTTCTTCCGCAAATAGCAGGAAGCTGCTGTTCTCGTACAACACATAAACACTGGCGACAATGACACTCCACGAAGTTGGCAGAAAAAATGTTTGATTCAAACTAAGCTTCAGACCCAGAAAAAACTAATTGATACATACAAAGAGGTTGGGTAAATGAGTGCAATCACGCAGCCATAATCGGATTAAGGTAAAAACAGGTTTGGGGATAGGAAAATAAAAAAGTTTATATACAAATATGTAAATAAATTAATATGTATATATCATATATAAATTGTATACATAGTATACAATATATACATATATACATATATATATGTATGTACGTATGTATGTATGTATGTATATATATATACATACATACTACATACATACATACATACATACATACATACTACACACACACATATATAATATATAAATATAAATATATACATACATATATATATATATATATATATATATATATATATATATATATATATAATTTACGAGAACAATAAGCAGGCTAAAGCCACAATCAATATCGTAAACCGTTTTCAGTTGGATAGATACGAACGACCCAGCCGTTACAAATTGAAGTTTTTGTGCGTAGTTGCATCTCGGGTTATATATTTTTCTACTCGAGGAAACACGAGAAATTTCCTCAGCTGATATCTGATTATTCTCTGGCATGGCTGACCCAATTGTAAAATACAAATAAAATACAATGAAATATACTGCAATCGTTTTCATTTTTTTCTGGGTACAAGGGATATTATGTCACGATTCCCAGGGGATGATGATTAAAACTAAAGAGAATTCAGAAAGAAGCACAATCTAATCCAATTTGAGTCATGTGCTGAATCCTGGCATTTTCTCCTGCAAATTACGGTGACTGTTGCACAGAGAAGTACCCATCAAATACAGAAATGACCTCCAATGCTAACTGATTTTAAGCTTCAGTGGTTAACCTGCAATCTCGCTGTTATGTGACCAGCAGATTGAGAAGCACTGTTACAATCTCGCAACTACCCCCCTCAGGAAAGTGATACCCGGAGACTATGATATATTGAAATAAAAAATACTTTACTCGTAAATATAAAAATATATAAGACGCAAAAAACATATGAGCATAAAAATATATAAGACGCAAAAAAATATGAACATAAAAATATATATGACGTAAAAACTATATAAATGTAAAAATATATAACTATAAACACGGAAATGAGGCGCAGAGGAGTATCCAACCTTCGTCATCTGCGTCAAAGTGGAATTTCCGCTCAGTGAGGTAAAAAACGAAATGTTTTTTTATTAGCTTAGTTTTTCCTCATGCAAATATCAACTGACATCCCACGGACAAGTGATTTGAACAAAGGGAAGCGTAGGCCGATTTACAGCTCATCAATACGATACAATTTACTATGATATTTAGTGACCATACGCAAAAAGGCACCTTCATTATGCCTGTTTACATAATACAGCCCTCTTGTAGCAGAGGCTGTTCCCGGGCTGGAAGACGGCAGGTCTAAACGTGAATACAAAATTCCTTTTACTATATAAGGGACTTGTCCAACACGACATCCCATTCTTCTTCTAAGCTTAATACTTAGTCGGGGTCGCTGTTTTTAGCAAACATCCTCCAGTAGTTTCTATTATTTGAACGGTTTATTCCATGACTGGTTTTGGCAGATGTCAGACGGACGGATACCCTTCCTTCCTTCCTTCCTTCCTTCCTTCCTGACTCCAACCCTCCCTATTTATCCGGGCTTGGGACCGGCCCTGACTTGGGCTGACCAGTCCCAACTCCTGATATTTTATACATCCTTTAAGAAGGCCGAGCGTTGGGCCCTATGAGGTCATTCAGCGCTGAAAGAAAATTCAGAGTAAAATGTTTGAGAGGTGTAACAGGAGGAAACCATCGCAGTTGCACAATGAAATAATTGCTAGGAGAAGGTGGAAAGTAAAACAGAAAAAAGGGAAGATGAATAGAGTTACGGTAAAAGGAATGAAGATGATTGCACAGCTGGGGCCCGAAGGGACACTGCGAGGAACCTTAAATAATGCCTACAGTACATCACGTGAGGTACACTGACGCAACCCCCCCCCCCCCACCCCCCGCCCCAACCCATCCTGATACATACCTTTAGGGATATATAGCAACTTTGTTTACCACCTGCCCTTGCGATATATTTAGGAAGGGTTTACTCTCAAGTATAAATAAACACTAGTTAATAATAATAATAATAAAAAAAAACATACTCCTAAACATTGCTCCCAGTTTCCCTGCACAACTGAACAAGGCCTCACTTGTGGCATGGAGTTGCAGCTCCACGCCGTTGTCCACCTTCGCTGCGACCCACCACAATCGGCTAACCACTGGGTCAATAATTCACTAATTGTTTAACCTACATGTGTATACGTATGTAGTATTTATGTATGTATGTATGTATGTATGTAGTATGTATATATATATATCTCTATCTCTCTATATATACATATATATATATATATATATATATATATATATATATATGTGTGTGCGTGTGTGTGTGGTGTGTGTGTATGTGTGTGCCCGCCCGCACACGAGTGTACTTAGTCGCAGACACAATGGCACGAAATATACGATCATTTCCGCATTTCAGCAAAAGTACGAGCAGCACACAATTGCATATTCCTCAAAGAAGGCATATTCCGACAGGACGAGGGATCGATAACTCATCTGCAACAAGAAGCTGAATCTTTACCCTCTTGACCTCAATAACCAGAGCAATAATGCCCTCCATCCAAGGGCACTTCTTTTGTGCCAACCTCGCAAACCCCACACCCTTCTCACCGCCTCTCTCTCTCTCTCTCTCTCTCTCTCTCTCTCTCTCTCTCTCTCTTTTTTGCATGTGACACAAATCGTAACAGGCAGAAAGCAGGAGTAATGTGTATTTATATATATATATATATATATATATATATATATATATATATATATATATATATATATATACATACATTATATGCATATGTACGAATATACATGTGTATAAATATACATCAAATGCAAAAACACATATCAGAACCTTAGGCAGCTTACAGATCAAAAAAAACAACAAATATGAAAGAACTGAATGAAGCAGAAGCATACAGGCAAAGAACACCAGGGGATATAACGGTAGTATGCGTGTACGAGAGAGAGAGAGAGAGAGAGAGAGAGAGAGAGAGAGAGAGAGAGAGAGAGAGACCTCTCTGCCACCACTTCTTATTAATTAACCGGCTGTCATTCGGAATTAACTTATGCAAATTCAAATAACGCCGCCGAACAAACTCCACGCACTGATCTATTATTAGTTCCGTAGGATGAAGAAAAAACATGGAGGCTACAAGGGACGCTTAACATTACATACAAAGTTATGATTCAAGTAGATCTGGGAGAAAGAACATGACAAGCTAAAAACTCAACATTATCTCATCTCCATGTACAAACTGGAATAGGAATATAAGATTTAGGCGAAGGCCAAGCAATGGGGCCTATGAGGTCATTCAGTAATGAAAGGGAAATTAAGAGTAAAGGAGGTTTGAAAAGCGTAACAGGAGGAAAACCTCTAGGAATGCCTACAGTGCATCGCGTGAAGTACCCTGATGGCACTAACCCCCTACGGGCCCATATATAAATATATAAAAGTCGAAATCATGGGAGAATTTAACGAACCCAAATTGAAAGATTTTAATAACATTAATTAAACGATTAAAATGCGAAAACTTCCAAACCTTATATATCTAATCCCTTCATCATTCATGTGACCCAACAGGAATCATTGGTATGAATATGTGTACACAAATAAACGGATGCATTTACAAGAGATTTGTTTAATGAGGAAAGTATTTAAACTTTGATCTCCTTTTGAGGGAAATGGAAGAAAGCAGGGATTTGGAAGAATAATAGGAAATTTAAGAAAAAGAGAATGGTAATAAAAGGACGAGGGTCACATTTCACTCCTCATCAGCTATAAAAAATGTCTAAAGATTATACCTAAAATTTAAAACAAAAATAAAAAATATTTCTCCTGAGCCTAGCAAAATTACGAAAGAGACGACGGTACAGGGAGCAAAACGTAAAATAGCTCCCACTGAGAGCTTGTGGGTATGGGAACATCACGTTTTTGCATGGCACATTCACCATAATACAATACAACTCGTTTCCTTTACGAAACAATGCATTAACTTCCTAATGACAAAATCACGTTTTACGAGATACTGTAGTTTCCCAGTATCTTTTTTTGTTTTTGTTTTTGTTTTTTCTGTTTTGAGAAGTTCTGTCGAAGTTTAGTTCCAAGAGGTCCTTGCTTCCTCACACCGCTGGACTGTGGAACAGCCTCCTATAGGAGGTCGTGCAACTGGAACGTCATAAGTTCAAGCGAAGATGCAGTGCATTACAACCCAAATACAATTCAACTTGAATTGTAATATTCTACTTAAATTTTTATTTATTTATTAATTTGTTGATTTATCTGTTATTCTAATAGCTGATCTCTTTCTGTATTTCCCATTACCTACTGTTACTTCTTTCGTATGAACATCATATTCTTTGGAAGCTTGATTGTCAAGTCAATGGCCCCTGTGCTGGGCTTGTTCCATAAGAATAGGGTTCACTCTCTGAATAATAGTAAAATAATTGAGAAAACAAAACAGAACAAAAGAACATAGGTTTTCATACTTGCTTCAGCGATTCACAAAATGTTCTCTGGGTGGTTGTACTGTATTTTTCTTAAACAATTTTTTTTTGTTTTCAGGGCACTACCCCACTCTTCCCCAACTTGACGTAACCTACGGTTGCCATGTTCTAACCTCTCATAGGAACACCAAAACCTAACGTACCCAACAAAAATTAACGTACAGGTAACGTAACCTTACCAGTCTAAGTAACTTCCACTAAAGTATATAACATCAACCACATTATCCAATTATTTTATCGTAGCTATAAATTTCCGATTACCGCATGTGCATGCAAAAACCACCAAATCTATTCGTGTATTTGTGAATACTCGAAGACAACTGATTAATATCAGCTAACGTTACGAAAAGAGATCATGTTCTCATAAATATGAAATAGACAAAAATCTTACATGAACTTTCTCTTGAAATCTAATCGCCTCATCTCGTAAAGGAAAATAAATTGAAATCATTCAATGGCCACTACAAGCCCAGTACATTTCAAGTTTAATCTCCCAGATTCTCGGCGAATTTCATTTTAACGTTACCTTTGATTTGAAGAGCTCCAACATTAACCTATAGGTTAATTAAACATTTCCTTGCGGTACAGTCATCATTAAACAAGATCCTATTTTGAGAAGATCAATATACCACGAAAAAAAAATATCAACAAGCATTGGAACATTTCCTAAAGCATGTTACAAAGCCAAGTGGTTCAAAATATCTTACAAAGAGAATATTACAGTAAATCCGGTGCAACTTTGCAGCAGAGCATCTGGCAAAGTTGTTTCTCTTCCTGAAAGAAAATCAGGTGCTGAAGACAGACTGGCAATGATTTATGAACGATTTCGTATTGCAAAATACATTCGAAACTACGAGGCCACTGGTGAGGTCGTCAGTCTTCAAGAATCCCTAAAATAAGCCTCTGTTTATGAGAACTTCACCCTGATAAAGGCTGCAATTTCGCTGACAGGTTTGCATAGGGATCGCCCTATAAACTGAGGGGAAAAAGCACAGCTTGAATCTACCCATCACCCGACGCTTCAAAGGAGGTGCCATAAATGAACGAATATTTGAGGTATAAATGTCGCGATAATGAGAAAGGATGGGGGAACTAGGTACTCGCCAATACCAATTTGCTGCGTGGAATTTCGGGGCAGAAGATAAGGTCTTACTCATTTGGGACTTAATTTAGTCTGGAGTTCACGGAGCTTTACGTTGTGTGAGGGAACAAAGGCGGGCGAAGTATTAAGTGGGCTACGCAGTGCTTGCTTGCACAAAGCATTTCGTGGTGTGGTACAGGGGAACAGCGAGAGGTATTCCTCCGAAATGGAGATTTTAATAGTTTTTTTTCTTCTGAAAACTCCCTCTTGCATGTCGATGAGAATTACTGATGCACAGTTCTAAAATAAACTTTAACACAGAGCGTCCAAAACGAATGAAAAGTGGCGGGGTACTTGCAACGGTGTTGCAAATCAACGAATTACTCAAGTTCCTGCAAGCAATGGCATTAAATGTTAATACATTAGTGTATACATTTTTAAAAATAAAATTGATAAAAAGTGCGATTCAATATTTGTTCCATAATAATAATAATAATAATAATAATAATAATAATAATAATAATAATAATATATGCTGGAAGAACCTTCATTAATAAAGGTTGTATTGAAAACAGTGGCTATTTCAGCCGCGTTTATTTTGTATAGAAGTTTCTCTATTCTTCTTATTACCGACTTTTCTTCTGCACTCAAATTGGCTATTAAAACGCCAAATGGGGGACTCATGTCGAAATCGTGGTATTTGTCAAACAGAACTTTGTACTGCATTTTGTATAATATATTCAATTTGACAAATATCACGATTTTGACGTGAATCCCCCCATTTGGCGTTTTAATAGCAAATCTGAGTACAGAAGAAAAATCATTAATAAGAAGAATTGAGAAACTTCTATACAAATTAAACGTGGCTGAAATAGCCTTTATTTTCAATAATAATAATAATAATAATAATAATAATAATAATAATAATAATAATAATAATAATAATAATAATAATAATAATAGCAGCATGTGCCATGAAATGAAGAAACAAAAGCTGTCTGTACTGATTGATTGATTTTAAAATACATTTGTACCCATACATAACTGTGGATTTGTTTCTCAAATAATAATAATAATAATAATAATAATAATAATAATAATAATAATAATAATAATAATAATAACAGACCAGACGTGACGTTGATTGACAAAGTCAAGAAGAAAGTATCACTCATTGATGTCGCAATACCATGGGACACCAGAGTTGAAGAGAAAAGAGAGGGAAAAAAATGGATAAGTATCAAGATCTGAAAATAGAAATAAGAAGGATATGGGATATGCCAGTGGAAATCGTACCCATAATCATAGGAGCACTAGGCACGATTCCCAAGATCCCTGAAAAGGAATCTAGAAAAACTAGAGGCTGAAGTAGCTCCAGGACTCATGCAGAAGAGTGTGATCCTAGAAACGGCACACATAGTAAGAAGAGTGATGGACTCCTAAGGAGGCAGGATGCAACCCGGAACCCCACACTATAAATACCACCCAGTCGAATTGGAGGACTGTGATAGAGCAAAAAAAAAAAAAAAAAAAAAAAAAAAAAAAATATGTATATATATATATCAATATATATAATATATATATATATATATTATAGATATATTAATAATAAAATAATAATAATATTAATTATTGTTCTAAAGGGTCCACAATAATACAAAGTGTAAAAAGTCCGTGTATAATTTTGAAGACTTTACAGAAAGCTTTCGAACCCTTCCCTGGGTCATCTTCAGTCCAAATCTAGGTAGGGTTCGAAAGCTTTCTGTAAAGTCTTCAAAATTATACACGGACTTTTTACACTTTGTATTGTTGTGGACCCTTTAGAACATTATATATACTCTCGTGATAGAGAGTTTTTCCCTAATAATATTAATAATAGCATCATATGGTTTACAGTACCTGCGCTTCATAATGTATTGTAATGCATACGCTAGACGAAGCTGAAGGATTTTGTTGTTTACGTAAGTAGATTATGACATAGCCACAAGCTTGCGGTCATGTGTTGACAGGATGGTAAGTCAAACTCACTCTCTCTCTCTCTCTCTCTCTCTCTCTCTCTCTCTCTCTCTCTCTCTACCGTGTGGTCACCAACGCTAACGACCAAACATTCGCTTTCTCCCTACTGACCTACGATAACACACTATTTATTCCTTTCCATTATCGCAGTCGTGAGTCAAATCTATTCTCTCTCTCTCTCTCTCTCTCTCTCTCTCTCTCTCTCTCTCTCTCTCCTGACCTACGGTAACACAATTTATTTCTTTCCATTACCGCTGTCAATACGATATCCTTTATAACCTCCAGTATTTTTGTGTTTGCAGAGACCCTGACTATTCCGTGAAAGCCGATCACTTTTCTTTTCTAAGCTTAAATACACATCAACTGAAGCATCTTCCTACCTCCGCTACGAAACCCTCGTAAAAATATGTATAATTTTGATAAAAACTTAATAACATGATAAGCCTCAAACGACATTCGATAATATTTCACTCAAGTAGACACTCATCTGATAACACTATATCTTTTTTGTATCGGAGCCTCACAAGAATCCTTACGTAAAAATTCATTTTTAGTTTATTTATGTTTTTAATGTTGCTCAGATGGTTAAAGGAATCCAGGAGGCTACGATAGTGAAACTTAGTCGGGTCACTCTACGAAGAATGGCGTTTAATGGATTATTCATGTTACTCCATACATACTAAAAGGGGTCTTGCTTAGAAGCTACAACTGGATGAAAGCAGACTGGATAAAGAAACCCCGCTCCCGCTCTCTCTCTCTCTCTCTCTCTCTCTCTCTCTCTCTCTCTCTCTCTCTCTCTCTGGTTGGATACTCATATCTATGGAACCCTTACTTAATATTAATTAAGGTTGAATCGGTTTGCATAACTTCTGAACACTGACCGATGATGGGACTACAAATACTTGAAAAGCCTTGGTCACTATGGTAGATTCACATCAGCTGTGCATTTGATGTCTTGGCCAGTAGGTACCTTACGACGCTCCTGATTTGCTGTTGATAAGCCAATGACAGGGCTGGAAACTCTGTCTCTCTCGAGAGTTCACATAGGCAGGATGTATGTTCCATCTCTCCTGAGGGATGCTTTTGAAAGACCTATGCCTCAGGAGAAGTGGAACTCTTGAGAGAGACTGAGAGTTTCCAGCCCTGTCATTGGCTTATCAACAGCCAATCAGGAGCGTCGTTAAGGGACTGGCCTAGACATCAAATGCACGGTTAATGTGAATCTACGCCAAATCACAGCATAGCTTCATCGAATCATGTTACAGAATATAGGCCCAAAGCCAAGAGCCGGGACCTATGAGGTCATTCAGCGCTGAAACCGAAATTGAGAATAAAAAGGTTTGAAAGGTGTGACAGGAGGGAAACAGCGCAGTTGCATAATGAATTAATTGTTAAGAGAGGATGGAATAAAATGGATATGAACGCAGATACTGTAAATGGAATGAGAGGAGCTGCCAAAAGGACGTTGCAAATAACCTTAAAGTAATGCCTACGGTGCACCCGCATGAGGTGCAATGACGGCACTAAGTGGTTGAATCACAATATGAGTTCGACAAGAAATTCGTACATTCACAGATAACTTTATATGTAATATATATCTAAGTCAACACTGATTTTGTATCTCCTTCGGAAGGATAGTCGTTCAATGAACGAGACTAGTCCTTCTTCATAAATGCGGTGGAATACAGCAAGGCGAGCAAGTGAAGAGGGGACCCACGTAGTTTCTGTAATTGTAATTTGATGTGTGTGTGTGTGTTTTTTTTAGTTTTTAATTTACGACGTCAGATAACACTCCACCAATCCTTTGTTTCCATAGACGCAGGATCACGTTTCCTTTCCTCAAGAACAAGGCTCAAGATGGTTCAAGTGTGCGAAATAATTTCGACTAATCCTAACCAACGTTCTTTCCCTTGCTGCATCTGGAAACACACACACACACACACACACACACACACAAACAAACAAACGACGGTTATTTACTAAGCAACGTTATATGGGACAAGCTCAATATGTTGTTCGTGAATGTTCATGACAGCAATGTTATGTGCTTAAACGCAACACAAATATAAATAATCTATAGATCGGCACAGTCCAATAGGGCAGAAGGCTAAAAGATATGATGATGATCATGATTATTACTATTATCATTATTATTACCATGATAAATGAAGGTAGGTATACCCGGCATACGTCAGATCTCAGTGACCAAAACAATTAAAAAGAACTATACTGAAAAGGTATCATTATTAACATACGTTTTTTTTTTCTTAAATAAAGGCATAGCCTCCATACGTCAGGTCTCAGTGGCCAAAACAATGACAAAGATTTATTGAACAGAAAAAGTAAAATATCAAACCAGCCGAAACTATAAAGAAGTTGGAAACATATTTAATTATAAAAATAATCGCTGCTGATAATACCAGAGAGAGAGAGAGAGAGAGAGAGAGAGAGAGAGAGAGAGAGAGAGAGAGAGGTGTAGTTTTCTCTTTTTTTTTGAGTTGGGGCTTTATACCAGCACGGGCTCTTGCTCATAAAGCCTCCCGTAAGGAGAGGAGAGAGGAGAGGACGAGAGACGAGAGAGAGAGAGAGAGAGAGGAGAGATACTGAGCGTCATCCAAACATGAACACACGATTCCCCCCCCCCCCCCCCAACCAAGCTGACAAACTAGAGATAGCGATGACCCACCCACGAAAAAAAAAAAAAAAAAAAAAAAAAAAAAAAAAAAAAAAAAAAAAAAAAAAAAAACATAGCACCAACAACAACAACTTAGCTTTGGCCGAGAGCAGAAACGATCGCATGGATACAGGCACCACCGAACCACATAAACACCCCTGACCTTGACCTTGAGCGACGACTGCACCACAGTCGAGCTAATTGGTTAATAAGAAGCCCGTATCGCATTGCTTAGCTTTGTATCCGATTGCTGTCGAGTGTGGGCAGGGTATCTTCTTCTTCCTGTAAGTCCGAGAGAGAGAGAGAGAGAGAGAGAGAGTCCAGGTTTCTTGGACAGGATCCAGAGTGGGTGTCTCCCTTCCCCCAAACACTCCGTCTGAAGGAACTTTGCAGGTCCTATAGGATGTGTACGGCCAAGGCCTTGTGTACGGCAGACCCCGGGCGAGCAAGAGTTAGCGGTTGTAGGCGATGTCTACTATAGACCGAGGCTGGCACATTGGACATTCTTATTTATAGGATGAATTAAGTTGGGCTTGAGAATTTTTTGGGGTTCTGAATAAAATGCAAAAGTTGGCAATGCAACTGGTAATAGAGAACTGAATGTACATCGTACATAGTATCTATATAAATGTAAACTGGCTATTACTTAAAAAAAAGATTTTTATTATGTAAAACATTTTGCTTAACTGATTTATTTTATATAAAAAAATAAAGTATTTGTATTTGTTATCTGACTTTCATGTTCCTACAAGAACAAAATACAGCCCTTGCAAAAAATAAAATAAAATGGAATAAAATACAAATGGAAAAAGGTGTACATTAAGTTAGAGTAACCAAAATTGGAAGCTGCTGGCGTCTGCTGAACATGTTCACAGAGAGAGAGAGAGAGAGAGAGAGAGAGAGAGAGAGAGAGAGAGAGAGAGAGAGAGAGCTCTAACACACATACTAAGAGTCTATTGTGACTAGCAATGGTTCATATTGGGACTTCCAAAGCCTGCAAAATGAATGAGCGTATATAAAATATATATATATATATGATATATATATTATATATATATATATATATATATATATATATATATAGAAACACTAAATTTTCTGCTTATTATTTTTTAATTCCAATACCATATTCACCCTATCATTATCCAACTTTACACACTCTGGATACTTGCTGTTACCTCGAAAAACAACAGAAGATGGCAGACAGACGACTTACGACGAAAAGCAACGAGCGCAATAACGCCAAATCTGAGCAAAAGCGAATTGCAAGACGAACTGTGCAAACCTCTGCCGGTGAGAACGAAGTCCTGTTTAGACATCTGCAGCGTCAGGAGAAACTTGTAAGTGAGGTGTCGGACGAGATATATCACCTGAAGGAGGGGAAGAAAAAGTTTCGGAGGAGAAATAAAGGGAGAGAAAGAGGAGGAGGAGGACGAAGAGAAAGAAAAGCTGTGGAGGAAAAATACAGGAGGACAAGGAGCAGGAAGATCTTCGGCAGAGAGGGCGATTATTATTATTATTATTATTATTATTATATATTGAAGGTTATGGCTGCATAACCTGATGCAGCTACAACCTTCAATATTACATGATCGAATGAGGGTCTACCACCTACATTATTATTAGTTAGTTATTATATTATTATTATTATTATTCTATTATATTATTATTATTATATATTGAAGGTTATGGCTGCATAACCTGATGCAGCTACAACCTTCAATATTACATGATCGAATGAGGGTCTACCACCTACATTATTATTATTATTATTATTATTATTATTAATCAGATAATGAACCCTATTCATATAGAAAGACATGAGAGAAGGTAAAGGGAAACACAGAAAGAAGAGATCACTTTTTGAAAAAGAAAAAATGAATTGACTAATCAATGCATTAGACAGTCTACCAAAGGAAATAGAATTGGTCGTAATGGTAAGTGAGCAAAAACCTAACTGCGAGATATCAATGGTATCTACTCGAGAGAGGAGTTGGAGGAGTCACTCTGAGGAACCAAGACCTCCTTGAGGATGCTCATCTCCAGAGGCTCCAAGATTATGGTATTGATACGGAAGACTGGAGAAAACAATGAAAACTCAGAAGAAAATAGTCAAGACTCATGAGTGTCAGAAGACGAAGACGATCAAGCATGTTATGCCTCTTCTGCAGGAATAGGCCAATTTGTATTTTGCAGCAGGACGCGCGCCCTGTGACACTCCGAAGGGGTTCTCCTTCCGAGGGTGTGGGATGTCATTTAGTCCCTCCCACGCTGCTTCGGGGTTGGGGGTGTCCAACCAGACAGTCCTCAAGCCTGTCTGTGACTCATTCAATTTGCCATCTGGGCTGTCAATGTTTTGCCAGCTGAGCTTCACTGACTGATTTTCTGAAGCTCCTTCCTGTATACAATACAATACCAGCTGTATGTAACACAATACCTGCTGTATATAATACAATGATTTGTACATAACGCAATACCTGCTGTATATAATACGATGCTGTATAGAACACAATACCTGCTATTTATAATACAATATCTGCTGAAGAGAGAGAGAGAGAGAGGTGAATATCTAAATGTAGTGGAGATCCTATTTTGACATTGTGGTACCACAGTTGTTTGGCAAGATGTCTTAAATCTATTTTCATTACTATTATCATTATTTTATTATTATTACTACTTCAGCAATAATAGCGCTGCACTTTAAACGACTTTTTAAGATGGCTAGCTCGTAATGGAGTCACCTCCTGTTAGTTTTCATTATGACACTGACAATCTGTTATTTGTTTTGGATTAACCAATCTCTCTCTCTCTCTCTCTCTCTCTCTCTCTCTCTCTCTCTCTCTCTCTCTCTCTCTCTCTCTCTCTCTCTCGGTTAATCAGCTTCTAAGTTTGCAATCAAAATAAGTGAAGTTTTCATTCAAAACTATCTGTGTGCATATATATACGCACGCATATGTATAAATAAGTATATGTGTAAATATATTGTATATATATATACATATATATATATATATATATATATACATACACACATATAAATATTTATATATATTATACATAAATGTGCTTACCCTTTTACTGAACGGATTTAAAACCCATTTTAAAAATCTTATAAATTCATTAAATAATGAAGATAAGCACAGTTATTGCATTTGTAAATGCGGTATTATAATGCTAGTATTTTAAATGGCATTAGTGATAAATAATATTCATAATGTACTTATATATTATTAACTTTATATATATTTTTAAAAAAATATCTCTGCATTACTCCACCCAATAACTTTATCTTTTTTATCAATTAACATTTCATCCACATCAGTGTTTTTCCAATCGTTTAGCGAAGAGTGTGTTGTGTGTGTGTGTGTGGTGTGTGTGTGTGTGTTGTGTGTGTGTGTTTGTGTGTGTGTGGTGTGGAAGAGAGAGAGAGAGAGAGAGAGAGAGAGAGAGAGAGAGAGAGAGAGAGAGAGCAACTACACCAAAAATAATATAATGAATATAATTTTTACCGTAATGCTGGACATTAGTAATTATTTTTATCTATTTATTAATTTGTTAACTTATTTTTTCTTTTTCAATAATCAGTAAGTAATTTCTTTTTTTCATTTTGAGTTTCCCATCACCCTCTGTTATTTATTTCTAACGAACACCATATTCTTTGGAAGCTTCAGTTTGAATTCAATTTAATAATAATAATTATGGAACCTACTACTACTAGCTACTATGGCTCACTGCCGTTTGCACCTGACTACTAATAATATGTTGTAAGTTTCATTACCCTGCGTTTAATAGCCTTTTTAATAGCCGAAAAAATGTATAATTCTTTTAATAGTTTCTGTAAGTCACAAATGTAGAACACTTTTAATAGTTTCTGTAACGGTCCCAAATATATAACTTTTCATAGTTTATGTAACAGTCCAAAATGTATAATTCTTTTAATAGTTTCTGTAACGGTCCCAAATGTACAACTCTTCTAACAGTTTCTGTAACAGTCCCAAATATACAACTCTTTTAATAGTTTCTGTAAGTCCCATATGTATAATTCTTTTAATAGTTTCTGTAACGGTCCCAAATGCACAACTCTTTTAACAGTTTCTGTAACAGTCCCATATGTATAATTCTTTTAATAGTTTCTGTAACTCTCTTAATAGTTTCTGTAACAGTCCCAAATATCTAACTCTTTTTTTTAATTGTTTTTTAAAGTTTGCTGTAAACCAGTCCCCATGATGGTTCCTAATTCTTTAATTTCTTTTAATATTAGCTTTCTTGTTAACTTTGGTCCCAAAATTTATACAAATTTTTCTTTTAATTTAGTTTTCTGTAATAGTCCCAAGTCCCAAATGTATAATTCTTTTAATAGTTTCTATAACGGTCCAAAATAGCTA